>NC_058099.1:84365000-84625000 GCF_020171115.1 Neogale vison
AGAGTAAGAACAAGGAAGGGACAGAAAAGGAAAAGGAGTGGGGAGGAAAGAGAACGAGGCAAACAAACTATTTGAAAAGATAATGAAAAATAATGTAGACAGATCCAAGAAGCTCAGAAAATCCCCAAAATAACAAATATTAAAATATATGTACATACACCTAGACCCACCATATACAAATCCTGAAAGCAGTAAAACATTTGTACAAGGTACACTATGATTAAAAATATGTATTGTAAACACAAAGGAAATCATAAAATCAATGACAAACAATTAATCCAAAACTAGGTTAAATGAGGGAAAGACAAAGCAACCAGAAAACAGAAAATGATTAGAGAGAGAGCAAATTTCAAACCAACCATATCCATAACTGGATTTTTTAAAATGGCCCACACACAAATTAAAAGTCAGGGATTGTCAGACTGGATAAAGAAGTAAAACTGAAATACATGCTGCCTCTGAGAAACCCACTTTAAATACAAAGACAGATTAAAAGTGAAAGGATAGAAAAAGATATACACTACAAACACCAATCGAAGATATCTGGAGTGGCTATATTACTTCCAAAGAAGACTTCAGAATAAAGACAACTACCAAGGACAAAGAGATACTTCATAATGACAAAAGGGCCAAATAACGCAGAAGGCATAAAAATTCTATATATGAGATCAACATATGAAGCAAAAATTAAGATGAGTGAAAGGAGAAACAGAGAAATCCACAGTTGAAACGTCAACAATCCTCCCTTAATGATCAACAGAACTAATAAAGAGAAGATTGACAGCTTGAAGAATCCTATCGACCAACCTACATGCTCTGACATTTATGGAACATTCAACCCAGTGACACCCAGATGGACACAATAATTTCAATTGTACTTAGAGCATTCATGTTTTGTGGCCCATAAAACAAACACCAACAAGTTTAAAAGAGCCAAACAAGTTTATTCTCTGACAACAGATTTAAACTGGAAATCAGTAACAGAAAGATACCTGAAAAATATCTCAAAATATTTGGAGGTTAAACAACATATTTCTAAATAAACCGTGGGTAAAAGATAAAGTTGTAAGAGAAATTAGAAAATATTTTAAATTGAATAAAAATAAACATCTCTAACTTTGTAAGATATAACTAAAGAAGTGTTTAAAGGAAAATTTATAGCAGTAAATGCCTGTATTAGAAAATAAGATCTCAAATCAATAATCTAAGCTTCTACCTTAAGAAATTAGGAAAAGAAGAAATTAATTCCAGAGCAAGCTGGAGGTAGAAAATAAAGAGGAGAAATAAAATGGAATTTAAAACAACACTGAACTGAACCCAAAGCTGGTTCTTTCAAAAGATCAATAAAACTGATAAATGTCTAGTCAGACTGGTCCAAAAAAATGAGAAAAGACAAAAATTAAAATTGTAAATGCTAAGAAAGAATCAGACTCAAAAGGCTACATACCACAGTATTCTATATATTTAATATTCCAAAAATGGCAAACTATAGGAACAAAAAAAAACAGATTCCTAGATGGTAGGCTGGGGAGAAGGGATAACTAAAAGGGCAGGAGTAACTTTTGGGAGGAGAGATATCTAATCTATTATCCTTAAAGGTGTTGGAAGTTACACAACTGTAGGTTCAAAAAAACCCCAGGAACTATGCCCTAAAAAAGGGTAAATTTTACTAAATGTACAGTAAGCCTGGGTTTAAAAGGGAAAAAAGAAACCAGAAAAGAATTCTATATAAGAGTTACTGAGGCCCTTTATAGCCTTCCAAATATGCCAAGTAACTTTCTGACACAAACCCTGTAGAACTGCTATTTCCTCTACCTGGAATGCTCTTTCTGCATCTACAATTGATTCAGATGTCATTTGAATGTTTAGAAAGGGATTTCCTGATAATCCTAATATTAGAATCACTATCATATTATCCTACTTTATTGTTTTCAAAGCACATATCACTTCCTAATAACATTTTCTATTATTTAATATTTATTATTTACCTCAGAAGAGGGACTTCACAACTTTTATTGATTGTAATACTCCAAATATTGTTAATAGAACAAAATATTTTCCCCAAGTCACCCAAGTGACCCTGTGACTGCCCCCACCGCCCCCTCCCCAGCCCCTGTAAAGCCCAAGTGAAGAAAAGAAATGTGCTTATGACAGAGTTTAGAGAAGAGAGGATATATGGCAGAGGAGACACCAGGTGCAGGAAACAGGTAAATAAAACTAAAAATGTGTATTTTTAGTAAAAATCTGTAAATTGAAAGGTGAGATTCCCAACATTCTTCAACCATTTTGGCTCCTAGAATCCAGACTGTCAGACCTATATTTATAATACTTTTCTCAAAGGAAACCAACTGGTCTATGGGAAAAAAAAAACCATTACTCTCAATTTTTAAGGCCATAAAATTACTGTATCCATGCCTGATCATCTACTGTTACATCCAAAGTCCTTTGGACAGATAGAAATACATACTAGAAAATACATACTAGATATGTATTTATGTACAAAATATATACTAGAAATACATACCACTCAGAATTAACAAGCATTAGTAAGTGGGTAATTTTTGTAGACATTCACTTTTAAAACACTCTTCTAATAAAGATATAAGAAACTAATTTATAATGATATCTTACTCCATAAGCATGTTACATCAGCTAGAATCCCTCTCGGATTCCATGTTATTCCATATTGTTTATGACACACATAAATAACAATTGCCAATACAATGAGTCTAGGGTAAATAGAGGCTGATGAGTCAAGGAAAATTCAAATAATCTGAGAACTCCAGGTATCCTTTACCCAATATCCCAAAAAGCTGAGGGGTTAAATACATTATTAAATACATTATTATGCCCCATTCAGGGCACAATAGTGTGTCGTGGCACAGTAATTAGGAAGCTTTGATGTGAGGCAAAATGTTGTCCCTCTAATTCCTTGACATGGCTCCAAACCATGTTACCAAACCAAGGCAGTTTATTTAAAAATCACATACACTGGAGGGGCACCTGGGTGGCTCAGTCAGTTAAGCATTAATCAGACTCAGTTTCAGCTCAGGTCATGATCTCAGGGTCATGAGATCAAGCCCTGCACTGGGCTCCATGCCCATGAAGTCTGCATGGGATTCTCTCCTTTCCCTCTCCCTCCTCTTCTGCTCCCTGGCCTCCCCTCCCCACCCCTGCATGCTCTCACTCTAAAATAAATAGGTAAAATCTTCTTTAAAAATCTAAAAAATCAGGTACACTGGAATCAAAGTCAAGGAATAGGGAGGAAAATGGGGATGGTGCAAGAAGACTGAAGTAAGAAAGTTTTCATTTTGTAGCTTTTTGTAAATTGATTTTTTTAACCTTATAGATGCATTAGTAGCAAAATTAAGAAGAAAAAAAGTAAATGCCTTAGGTTACATTATCAGTTCTATTACTAACTACTCGTATGACTTTTAGTAGATGGATTTATGTGAGCTTTACTTCCTAGACAAGGAAAATAAAACAGATAATCTAGTTCTTAAATGCTTTAGTACTTTGTTTTTTTCTTAAATAAAAGCAATAGAAGCATATTAAAACCATGGCTTCCGGAAAATTTCTTGCTCCTTGTTACTATGGACCATGTACATTTGATGGTTTGGCACTCTTGCTATCTCATGCTAGTAAGCCATAATAAGAAAATATAATGAGTAAGAATTTTTATTTACAATAAAAATCAGGTCATCACTGTATTTCATTGGTATTATTGCCTAAGCCTATTCATTTATTTCCTTTCACACCCCAGACTCTAACTTCGTGACTCAAGAGGCACCTTAGACTTTTCTAATCCTACTATTTGATGTTCTGTTCACTTTCTTAAATATACCATCTTACCTAGAGGCTCCACTGTTCAAAAATTAGCAGTCCAACTCTACAACAGTCTCTGGACCAAGAACCATACCCGTCTTACACAAAGTACTAATACCTGCCCCTTGACCACTGGCCTTCCAGTTCAAAGGATTCTATTAACACTGAACACTATACCACTGTAAGCACCCATAAAATAAACTTAAAAAATAATCTTATCTGCTCAGTCTGACTTCATAACCTCTGCTGTTGAAAGCTGAAATGCATCACAAGATACACAGTATTTGAAGGTAAGAACAAAAAGGAAAAAAATGAAAAAGGCAATTTACTAACTGCCCCTCCTCAGCCCCCAACTCTGTTTAAGGAGCATTATGTAAACTTATTTATGAGATTCTTAATCCTCGTTTTACAAATAAAGAAACAATTTCAGTTTAGGTCACTCACTGCCAAGGAACAGAGCTAAGATACAAACCCAATTATGCCAAACTCCAAAACCCATCCACTTAATAAGCCACATTACTAAATTCTGATAACTAATTTATACCTATGATCAATGTTTAAGGACAAGCATATTTAATGAGGTACTATCAGGTAATAGAAACAAATTCACACCTTTTTGTACACAGCTGTCTTATCAGAATCCAAAACAATTATATTCCTTAGCTTTGCATTTATTTCAGTCGCAGCAGGCCTCATAATGATCTCAGAATCAAGCCCTAAGGGAATATAAGGAAGATTAGATGGCTTTCTTTCATTTAGTAGTTCTGAATTTATTTTTTCTCAAATTTCATTACCTTCAATCTTAATTTCAGCAATGTTACGTTTCTGATCTTGAATAAAGATCTGTAAACAAGATAATTCTGCTAAAATCTGCAAGGTAATAATATCCTCGTTCTTGGGTAGTTTTAAAGCTGCAAAAAAAAAAAATTGTAAAACATAAGGAAAAAGTTTAGTAGTTACCTCACCACCCTTATAAAGTAACTGAAGTAGAAAAAAAATTAATAATACTAAAGGAAAATCTCATTTGCCATTCCACTGAAAGCAAGCAAGATATTGCCTACTTAATTAGGAATTCTTAAAAAACAAAAGACAATCAAACCTAACGAAAACAAAGCCAAACTAATCAGACAAAACAAAAACGTTCCTAGATAAGACTATCATTTGAAACTAAAAAATTATAGTTGTAAAATCACAAATCAATTGAGAGACAATGACTATGATGTAATACTTCTCATAGTCAAACCTGCAACTTCTCATTACTTAAAAGGTATTTCATTCAAAAACACACTCTGAAAGGATTCAAATTTTCTTAGTTCCATTCTTCTAATCTAAAATTATGATATCAAATTCATGAATTTAATCCAAATCAAATCCTAGCACTGTATAATATCTTGACTAAAGAGTAATACAACAAATAAAAGCCACATTTTCTTAACTAGTAATCATTTTCTTTAAGTATCATTTTCTAAAATTTACCTGGTATATAATAATCTTTCTAGATATTAATCTAGGCAATAGAATTCTGAAGCCAATATTATGCATGAATAATAAAGCAAAGGCTAATTATTGATCCACATGGTAAAAAACTTTGAAGCTGAATTTTAAACATACACATTTTTTTAATGACCTCTCCTTTGTCTTCAGTCTCTGCAACAAACACTGGGGCTGGTTTTTCTTCCAATTGTGGAAGTATATTATTAAAATAATTTATTGTATTCAGAAGTGCTTCGGTATGCAAATGAATATCCAAAGAGGAAAAATTCACCTAAAGAACAAAGCTTATTTTAGTAATTGGTCAATAAATACTTGTTTGCTGCTCAGTATAACTATCGTTTGTGGTATAAAAGACAGAATTTATAATATTCCATTTTTATCCTCAAGGATCATACAGTTCTAGTTATAAAACAGTTTTCATAATATATTTACTTAAAAATACCATATCTAATTAAAAAATAAATAATTATTCACTCATACCTTAATCAGTTGCAGAGCATTGTTGTAAGCACTTTTCAAGTTGGGTAGATTCTTTTCAGCCTATCCAAAGAGAAAAAAAAGCAAATATGTTCAAGTTTCTCAGAAAGACATATAGTATATACGATTACAACTCCATAAGGGCCTTCATTATTCTTCCTCTGTGTGGCAGAATTGTTTATCAAGTGTCCAAATACAGTGCATTATCTTTAGATCTAGAATGATTTTGTTATATAAAAGGTACTTAATGCATAAACAAAACCCCTAAAATATCTAGATCAATAATAGTAAAATGGTCTTAAAAGCGATAAAATACTCTTTGAGCATCGCTATTATGATAAAGTATTTTTTTGTTAAGATTTATTTATTTTAGAGAGAGAACACACATGATGGTGGGGAGGGGGAGAGGGAGAGAGAAACCTGAGCAGACTCCTCACTGAAATTGGAGCTCCACGTGGGGCCTGATCTCAAGACCCTGAGAACATGACTTGAGCCGAAACAGAGTCCAATACTTATCTGACTGTGCCACCCAGGCACGCTATGATAAAGTAATTATTAAATTAATATGGCACTTTCATAAAAATAGGTCAATGAAAATATGCTATAAATCCTAAGTAAACCCTAGTACATATAAAAACTTAATGAAAGATGAAATGAATATTATAAATCAATAGAAAAGGAATAGAATCATTGAAACCAGGAAAATGAGGAAACTTCGGGTAACAGGCAAATCAAATGAAATTGTATTATGTCATAATAAATTCCATCAAGATTAAAAGGTTTGGGTTTTGGCGCACCTGGGTGGCTCAGTCAGTTAAGCTTTCAACTCAGGTCATGATTTCAGGGTCATGAGATCAAGCCCAGCATCAGGCTCCACGCTCAGTGGGGAGTCTGCTTCAGATTCTCTCTCCTCCACTCTTTGTCTGTCTCCCCCATCCCCTGCTCCAAATGCAGGCTCCCTCTCTCTCTTAGAAAATGAGACTTTAAAAAAAGTCTCGGTTTTTAGGTTTGGCTTTTTTTTGTTTTGGTTTGGGTTTTTTGGGTTATCTGATGGAGGCGGAAAAAAACTCCAAACTTCATGTCATTTCTACTTAGAACACAGGCTTATTTTTATTTATATTTTTATAAATTAAAATTTATTAGGATGACAAAACAAGAAAGCCTTAAAGTTTAGAAAACATATCACCATGAAGATTAAGCTGAATCTAACTTCTAAAACTTAGTTACATTACAGAAGTACATTTACGATACAAAGGAAGCACTTACCTTCACATATTCCAAGGTTAGCAGATCTTCCATAGTATTATCCAGTGTTGTAATCAAATAAATTGGTTTCTTGTTTGCACCTAAAAATGAAAAAAATCATTATTACATCAAAATTACTTTCATGTAAAAATAATGGAAAATAAATATCAGCAACAATAATAAAATGTAACTGGAAAAGAAGAATTTCCTGAATCAGTTCTGGGCCTTGAATTCTACCTTACCCAACTGAGGTCCCTCCTCCTTTATTTTAAACTCTCAACCTGTAATTTCTCCCCACAATTCCCCTACCCATCTCCTATGCCACAATGTGAAACAGTCTTATCCTTCTAAATTTTGATAGGAAGTAAGGTTAAAAATAAAAAGTAGCAATCAGTTAAAGAAAAAAGCGAATAATTATTATGAACAATGAAAGGACATGAAGAGAATTGTGGCCTTGAATCACAGAAATGCCTAGAAAGAAAATCATCGATGCCCTGAAAGCCCATTACTTTTCAGAAGACAGATCAGGTATGTGATGAGAAACTAAGTTTTTCTGTATATTGGTTTAAATTAGAATAAACTCCATTGTCATATAATTTACTAGCTGTATTCTTGCTTCTGACCAAAACTTCAGAAAACAGTAGGAAAACTACTATAAAACAGCATTTTGTATAAGGGCTTTAAAACTATCATCACCAAATTATTTATGGCTATTCCAAATCAGTATCTAGATAGTGGAAGAAAGGACTACAAATCAATCATAATACTTTTGAGGAAAAAAAATACAACATATTCCACAGGATCTTCCAGATTTAAAACTTCATTAGCTATTCAGCCAGCTTTCTACTTCAGATGCTACTTGCATTTCAAACCGTAAAAAACGGCCCTGAATTTTCTCACACATTTATTTATCCACAGAACTATTTACTGATCATTTACAAGAAACTATGCTATTCACTTCCTCTGACTCCCACTAAAAAAAGAAAAAAAGCAAAAATATTACAGAAATAAGTGCAGAGGCAACTGTGTATCAGTATTCTGTAAGCTAGGGTTTTCTTATCCTGCTCTCTTGGGAAACAAACAAAAAATAAGTATAATGGAAAACGGCTAAAATACTTCTGGATTGCTGGAGAGCACTATCAAATTGGTTCACTTTTCTTTCCAATCACAGGAGCAAACGGTTTCTTGATGTTAAAAAGCATAATAAAGTTAAAACTCTGTATCTGTTGTGTATAATGGTTTTCTCAGCAGAAGATAATCATAATGAAGTCGAACACACTCAAGTTCTCAAGGGCCACAGAACAAGTGTAGATATGGAACTGAAATGTGTAAGTCATATCCAATGATTAAGCTTCCAGACAGCAATACTTAATTTACTTTTCTAAATACCAAGACCATATTCAATCCAGGGCTCAAAAAAGGGAGGGCGGTTTTCAGGATAGTAGTTAACTGACAGCTTTGCCTGTGAGTGAGTTCCCAGAGAGGATGACCCTCTTAAATCTTGAGATAAGCATATTCTCTGCCTTTCTTAATTCCCATAAATAGTAGCTGGGATAAATTTTTATGTTTAGTTCTGATTCCCTCATATTGAGTCCCTCAATCTACTGGAGGAAAAAAAATCCGACATGAGTTTAAAGTATTTTACAAAATAGCTTCCACTTAAAACTTGATTCACTTATAAACATTAAGAAGCTAATCATCAAAAGAACATCAGATTCTATGACAGCCAGAGTGCTTTTATACACACGTAAACAGAATACATTTTTTTAAAAGTGATCTCTACACCATCAGGGGGTTTGAACTCACAACCCTGAGATCAAAAGCCATATACACCCATGAAGTGAGCCCGTCAATTAATCCAGATTTACATGGTCTCAAAAATAAATGGAAAGCACTACTACCTTTAAATTTTTTTAAAGCCAGCTTATATTAATAATCCCTTTGGACATCAATGGTCTAAGTACATCAATTAAAAAATGCAGATTGCCACAGTGGACCAAAAGAAACAAGACCCAACTATATACTGTCTATAAGAAAAACACTTTAAGGGGCGCCTGGGTGGCTCAGTGTTAACGCCACTGCCTTCGGCTTGGGTCATGATCTCAGGGTTCTGGGATCAAGTCCCGCATTGGGCTCTCTGCTCAGCAGGGAGCCTACTTTCTCCTCTCTCTCTGTCTGTCTCTCTGCCTACTTGTGATCTCTGTCAAACAAATAAATAAAATCTTAAAAAAAAAGAAAGAAAGAAAGAAACAAACAAACAAACAAACACCTTAAGGGGCGCCTGGGTGGCTCAAAGGGTTAGGCATTTGCCTTTGGCTCAGGTCATGATCTCCAGGTCCTGGGATCGAGCCACATATCAGGCTCTTGGCTGGCTCAGCGGGGAGCCTGCTTCCCCTCTCCCTCTGCCTCTACTCCTACCTATCTCCCTGCTTGTGTGCTCTGTCTCTCTCACAAATGAATAAATAAGATACACACACTTTAAATATAAAGACACATATACACTGAAAGCAAATGGATGGAGAAAAATAATGCAGGTAAATACTAATAAAAAGAAAGCAGATGAGGCGCCTGGGTGGCTCAGTGGGTTAAGCTGCTGCCTTCGGCTCAGGTCATGATCTCGGGGTCCTGGGATCGAGTCCCGCATCGGGCTCTCTGCTCGGCAGGGAGCCTGCTTCCTCCTCTCTCTCTCTGCCTCTCTGCCTACTTGTGATTTCTCCCTGTCAAATAAATAAATAAAATCTTTAAAAAAAAAAAAAAAAAGAATGAAAGAAAGCAGAGATAGCTACGTTAATTTTCAGAGAGAGCAGACTCCAAAGCAAGAAAAACTATAAGGGATAATGAAAGGTATTATATAATGATAAAGGGGTCAATTCTCCATGAATACACAACCATCCTTAAGTTGTATGCATCTTAACAACCAAGCATCAAAGTATGTGAGGCAAAACAATGAGTACTGAAAGGAGAAACAGACGAATCCACTGTCACAGTTAAAAGACTTCAATATCCCCCATCAGAAATGGACAGATCCAGCAGACAAAAATATCAGTAAGGACACAGTTGAACTTGATAATAACACCATTAGTCAATGGGATATAATGGATATCTATAGACTACTCCATCTAACAACAAACAGCAGAATACATCTTCTTATGCTCCCATGGACTAATCAGCAAGATAGGCCACATTCTGGGCCATAAAACACACCTTACTGAATTTTAAAAAGTAAAAAAATCAATGGAACTACAAATCATTAAGAAATATAGCTGGAAAATTCCAAAATATTTGGAGAATAAACACTTTTAATAATACATGGGTAAAAGAAGAAATCTTAAAAAAAGAAATTTAAAAACATTAGAAGTAAGTATGGGGGTGTCTGGGTGGCTCAGTGGGTTAAAGCCTCTGCCTTCAGCTCAGGTCATGATCTCAGGGTCCTGGGATCGAGCCCCACATCAGGCTCTCTGCTTAGCATCAGGCTCTCTGCTCAGCAGGGAGCCTGCTTCCCTGCCTCTCTCTCTGCCTGCCTCTCTGCCTACTTGTGATCTCTATCTGTCAAATAAATAAAATCTTAAGAAAAAAAAATAAGTATGAACACAGACCTTAACAAAAGTTGTGGGCTATATAGAGTAAAAGCACTGCTTAGAAGGATTTATAACATTGAATGTATATGTTAGAAAATAAGAGATAAATCAATAACTTAAAAACTTTCACCTTAGAAAACTAGAAAAAGAGAGCAAAATAAATCCAAAGTGAGCAAAAGAAACAATAAAAAGTAGATCAAAATCAAGGAAACTGAAAAAAAAATCATGAGAAAAATTAAGGAAACCAAAAAATTTCTTTGAAAAGATAAAAAAAAAAATTGGTAAGCCTCTGTTCAGGTTAACTAAGAAAAAAAGAGGACATAGATTACTAATATTAGAACTAAAAGAGGAGAAATAATGGTAACATTAAAAGGATAGTTAAAAGAATACTATGAACAATTATGTCCACAAAAGTGATAACCTAATGAAATGTACCAATTCTTTGAAACAGATACAATATGACAAATTTTCACAAGGACAGACAATCTAAATAGGTTCATATCTATTACAGGAATCAAGTCAATAACTAATAACCTTCCAGAAAAGAAAGCACCATGCCCAGATGGGTTCAATGGTGAATCCTAATTAACCTTTAAGGAAAATTATACCAATTCTGTACAACCCCTTTCAGAGGACACAAACAGAAGGAGTACTTGCTAACTCATTCTTCTAAATCAGAATTACCCCAATACCAAAACAAACACAAAGGCATTCAAAAAAAAAAAAAAAAAGGTAAACTGCAGGCAAGTAACCCTCATTAACACAGATACAACAGCTACCACACACACACACACACACACAGAACTGATTCCAACCAAGTGTAAAAAGAAATGTGTTCCATGACCAAGTAAAATTTATCCCAAAGTGCAACTGGCTCAACATTTGAAAATCAACTGATGTACTCTATGACATCTACAGGCTACAGAGGAAAAAACAATATGATCATTTAAACAGATGCAGAAAAAGCATATGACAATATCCAACAACCATTCATGATAAAAACTCTCAGTAAACTAGGAATAAAGGACTTCCTAACTTGATAAAGATTATCTTCTAAAAACCTGCAGCTAAGTACATACTTAACTGTGAGAAACTCGAGGTTTTCACACTAAGGAAGAAGGTAAGATGCCCTTTCCTTTTTACTGATTTTCAGTATCATAACTGTGTCTGCAAAAGCATTAAGACAAGAATTAAAGGTATTTCTCTTATTTTTGCAAAATAAGACATAAAACTTTGTTCACACATGACATGATCATCTATGTAAAAAATGTGGAAGAATCAACAACAAAAACCCTCAATAGAACCAATAAGCCATTAAATCAAGGTTGTAAGATACAAGGTTAATAAACAAGTCAAATGCTTTCCTATATACCCAAACTGGCAAAGGAGAACTTGGAATTGAAAACACAATACCACTTACATTATCACTTATACAGTTTTTTCAACCAATGATGATGGAAAAAAAGGATACCCACAGGAGGGAGGAAAAAAAAAAAAAAGTAGCTACACAGGGATTATACCCTTCACAAAAATCAACTCAAAATGGACTACAGATCTAAATGTAAAATGCAGAACTAGAAGACTTCAAGAAGATAACCTAAGAGAATATCTAGATACCCTCATTTTGATAATAACTCTTTAGAGGCAAACCAAGAGGATCCATGGGAAAAAAAAATCTCATAACTTGGAGTTCATTAAAATTAAAAATCCTGTTCTGTGAAGAACAATGCTAATAAAATGAAAAGACCAGCCACAGAGTAGAAAATATTTGCAAAAGACACATCAGATAAGGGGCTGTTATCCAAAATATACAAAGAACTCTTATACTCAAGAAATAAACAAACACCACTGAAACAACAGACCAAACACCTTAACAGACAACTCACCAAAGAAGATCTACAGAAGCCAAATCAGCATATGAAAAAGATGCTCTACACAGATCATCAGGGAAATGCAAATTTTAAAAAACCAATCAGATACCACTTCATACCTTATTGGGATGCTCAAAATCAAAGAGACAAACATCAAATATTAGTGAGGAGAATATGAAGCAACAGGAACTCTCAGTCATTGCTGATGAGAATGCTAAAAGGTATACAGACCCCTTGGAAGACAGCCTGATTGTTCCTCACAAAACTAAATGTATTCTTCCCATATAACCCAACAGTGATGTTCTTTGGTATTTACCCAAAGCAGCTGAAAACTTATGCCCACACAAAAACCTTCATACAGACGTTTATTGAACCTTTATTCAGAACTCTCAAAACCTGTGTACAACCAAGACATCCTTCAGTAGGTGAATGGAAAAACAAACTGTGGTACAACATACAATGAAACATTATTCAGTATTAAGAAGTAAGCTGTTGGGCGCCTGGGTGGCTCAGTGGGTTAAGCCGCTGCCTTCAGCTCAGGTCATGATCTCAGGGTCCTGGGATCGAGTCCCAGGTCGGGCTCTCTGCTCAGCAGGGAGCCTGCTTCCTCCTCTCTCTCTGCCTGCCTCTCTGCCTACTTGTGATCTCTCTCTGTCAAATAAATAAATAAAATCTTTAAAAAAATAAAAAAAAAAAAGAAGTAAGCTGTTGAGTAATGAGAAGATAGGGAAATAAATACATATTACTAACTGAAAAAAGTCATTCTGAAAGGCTGTATATAGTATGATCCCAGCTATGTGACATTCCAGGAAAAGGATAAACTATAGATACAGTAAAAAAGCTCAGTGGTTGCCAGGAGGAGCAGCAGGACAGGAAAGGATGAAGAGGTGTAATACAGAGGATTTTTAGAGCACTGGAACCACTGCACATGGTAATACAATGCTCCATACATGTCATTATACATGTGTCCAAAACCCTTTGAATTCACAGCACTAAGATGAACCCTAACATAAACTATGGACATAGGGTGTACTGTGTAAATGTACATGAACTGCAACAAGTGTCCTCCTCTGGTGGCGGATGTTATAATGGGAGAGGTTATGCCCGTGAAAGTACAGGGGGAAATCCCTATACCTAAACTGCTCAATTGCACTGTAAATCAAAAATTGCTCCAAAAATAGTTAAGTAATATTTTTTAATGTCATTTCTAATCATATACAATGTTCTTCTGTTATAAAAAAGCTTTATAAAATTAAAATTAACCTACTAGATCAGTTCTCTTTTTTTAAATTAAGTCACACATAACGTATTAGCTTCAAGTATAAAACAGAATGATTCAATATTTGTATATATTAAGAAATGAGCATCACAATTATCTAGTTAAATATCTGTCCTCATACATAGCTACAATTTCATTTTTCCTTGTGATGAGGACTTTCAAGATTTACTATCAGCAGCTTTCAAATAAGCAATTTGGTATGTTAACTATAACCACTATGTTACAATTTATATCCTCCTGATTTATAACTGGAAATTTTTTCCTATCTCTTGGATCCCCTTCACCCATGCCAAATGAACTTTCCCTATCCCCTGCCTCTGGCAACCACCAATCTTCTATTTACCTATCAGCTTGGATTTTTTTTTTTTAATATTCCACATATAAGTCAGATCAGATGGTATCTTTCTCTGACTTATTTCACTTAGCATAATGTTCTCAAGGTCCAAGAATGTTGTCACAAATGGCAAGATTTCATTCTTTTTTATGGCTGAATAGAATTCTGTTGTGTGTTTTTTTTATATGTGTGAATAAAGATTTCCCATCTTTTAGGTGTTCACTCATTGATTGCACTTAGGCTGTTCCCACATCTTGGCTATTACAAACAGTGCTGCAATGAACATGGAGTACATTTATCTTTTCAAGTTAGTGTTTTCATTTTCTTTGGGCAAATACTTAGAAGTGGAATTCCTAGATCATATGATATTCTACTTTTAATTTTTGAGGAATGTACATACTGTCTTCTATAATGTTTGGACTAATTTACACTTACAATAGTACACAAGGGTTTCCTTTTCTCCATAGCTTTACCCACACTTGTTAGTTCTTGTCTTGTTGATGATACCCACTCTGATATGTGTGAGGTCATATCTCATTATGGTTTCAAGCAGCAGTTCCCCCAATAAATAGTGGTATCAGCACCTTTTCATATACCTGTTAACCATCTTAATGTTTTTTTGGGGGGAAAATATCTATTCAGACTCTCTGCCCTTTTTTTTTAATTGAATTGGTTTTCTGATTATTGAATTGCAGAAGTTCTTTACATATTTTAGGTATTAACCATTGATCAGATTTGTGATTTGCATGCATCTTCTCCCATTCAGTAGGAATGGTTCAATTGGTTCATGGCTTCCCTACCTGTGCAGAAGACTTTTGGTCTAATGTAGTCCTACTTGTTTATTCTTTTCTTTGCATCTGGAATCAGACCCAAATAATCAACACAAGACTAAGGTAAAGGCACTTACTGCCTATATTTAATTCCAGGAGTTTTCTGGTTTCAGGCCTTCCATTAAGCCTTTATTTCATTTTAATTTTTTGGATTATGTAAGATAGTAGTCATAGTCCAGTTTCACTGTTTTGCATATGGCTTCCCAGTTTTCCTAGCATCAATTTAGAGTTGTTTTTTCTATTTCTGTGCAAAATGTCATTGAAATTTAGATAGGGATTGCACTGAATTTGTAGATTTACTTTGGATAACATGAACACTTTACCATGTTAATTATTCCAATCCATAAGCACAGACTACCTATTTGTCTTGATTTTTTTTCATCACTCTTATAATTTACAGTATATAGGTCTTTCACCTCCTTAATTTTATTCTTATGCATTTTATTTTTTTGATGGAATTGCAAATTGTTGGATTGTTTTCTTAACTTCTCCCTCTCATAGTGTATAGAAACCCAAAAGAATTTTGTATTTTGCTATCCAACAACATCACTGAATTTACTGATTAGATCTAAGAGCATCTTGGTAGAATCCTTAACGTTTCCTATATAATATCATGTCACCTGCAAATAGTGAAAGTTTAACAAAGATCTACAAAGAATTACTGCAGATATTGACAATTATTACCAGTCAACAAAGAAATCAAAAGAAAAAATATTAAATATACCTTGGACCAGTAAGAACATAAATACAATGTACCAAAATTTATGAAATGCAACAAAAGTATTTCTAAGAGGGCAAAGAACAGCAATGCCTACCTCTTGAAACAAAAAACTCAAACAATCTAACTTTATACCTCAAAGAACTAGAAAAAGAACTGAAATACCAAATTAGAAGGAAATAAAATATTAGAGCAGAAATAAAGGCAATAGAAATTTAAAAAAAAAGGGTGAAAAGGTCAGTATAACTAAGAGCTGGGTCCTTTCAAAGATAGCAAAATGCACAAACCCTTAGCTAGATTCACCAAGAAAAAAAAAAAAAGGTGGGCTTAAATAAAATCAGGCATGAGAAAGGAGACATTACAACTGATAACCAAATAAATACAAAAGGTCGTAGAGAAACAAACTGAGAGTTTTAGAGGGGAGGAGGGTTGGTGGATGGGTTAGCCTGGTGATGAGTATTAAAGACAGCATGTATTGCACAGAGCACTCAGTGTTATATGCAATGAATCATGGAGCACTACATCAAAAACTAATGATGCACTGTATGGTGACTAACGTAACATAATTAAAAAAAAAATGAAGACAGGTTTCAAAGTTAAAAAATAAAGTATAGGTTTGAATAAAAAAAAGATATAGAAATCTGGTTTAGATTACAATATTAAACATAAACTTTTAATATTTAACTTAATATTAAAACATACATATATATATATATATACTGTATATATATATATACTGTGTGTATATATATATATATATAACTGAGCTCAGGAAGTAAAGCATTGTATATTTCTTTAACTTTTTATTTGGAATTAATTTCAAATTTACAGAAAAAATTGCATGAATGAAAATAATTAAGAAAAATAAAAGAAATGGATAAATTCCTAGAAACATATAACCTTCCAAGAAATAAAAAACACACATAGAGAAATGGGCAGAGGACATGAACAGACGTTTCTGCAAAGCAGACATCCAGATGGCCAACAGACACATGAAAAAGTGCTCCATATCACTCGGCATCAGGGAAATACAAATCAAAACCACAATGAGATATCACCTCACACCAGTCAGATTGGCTAAAATCAACAAGTCAGGAAATGACAGATGCTGGCGAGGATGCGGAGAAAGGGGAACCCTCCTACACTGTTGGTGGGAATGCAAGCTGGTGCAACCACTCTGGAAAACAGCATGGAGGTTCCTCAAAATGTTGAAAACAGAACTGCCCTATGACCCAGCAATTGCACTACTGGGAATTTACCCTAAAGATATAAATGTAGTTATCCAAAGGGGCATGTGCACCCGAATGTTTATAGCAGCAATGTCTACAATAGCCAAACTATGGAAAGAACCTAGATGTCCATCAACAGATGAATGGATAAAGAAGATGTGGTATATATACACAATGGAATACTATGCAGCCATCCAAAGAAACGAAATCTTGCCATTTGCGACAACATGGATGGAACTAGAGCGTATCATGCTTAGCGAAATAAGTCAAGCGGAGAAAGACAACTATCATATGATCTCCCTGATATGAGGAAGTGGTGATGCAACATGGGGGCTTAAGTGGGTAGGAGGAGAATCCATGAAACAAGATGGGATAGGGAGGGAGACAAACCATAAGTGACTCTTAATCTCACGAAACAAACTGTGGGTTGCTGGGGGGAGGGGGGTTGGGAGAAGGGGGGTAGGGTTATGGACATTGGGGAGGGTATGTGTTTTTGGGTAAATTGGAAGGGGAGGTGAACCATGAGAGACTATGGACTCTGAAAAACAATCTGAGGGGTTTGAAGTGGTGGGGGGGTGGGAGGTTGGGGTACCAGGTGGTGGGTATTATAGAGGGCACAGCTTGCATGGAGCACTGGGTGTGGTGAAAAAATAATGAATACTGTTTTTCTGAAAATAAATAAATTGGAAAAAAAAAAAAAAGAAAGGATGAATACCCAACTTTTGTAGCAACATGGACGGGACTGGAAGAGATTATGCTGAGTGAAATAAGTCAAGCAGAGAGAGTCAATTATCATTATGGTTTCACTTATTTGTGGAGCATAACAAATAGCATGGAGGACAAGGGGCGTTAGAGAGGAGAAGGGAATTTGGGTAAATTGGAAGGGGAGGTGAACCATGAGAGACTACGGACTCTGAAAAACAATCTGAGGGGTTTGAAGTGGCGGGGGGGTGGGAGGTTGGGGTACCAGGTGGTGGGTATTATAGAGGGCACGACTTGCATGGAGCACAGGGTGTGGTGAAAAAATAATGAATAATGTTTTTCTGAAAATAAATAAATTGAAAAAAAAAAAAAACCCACACACATAGACCAATTATTTATAAAGAAATTGAATCAGTAATCAAAAGCCTCCCAAAAAACAAAAGTCCAGGACCAGATGGCTTCACTGATGAATACTACCAAATATTAAATGAAGAATTAATACTAAGCTTAATAAAATGTTTCTGAAAAATAGGAGGAAACACAAACTCATTTACAAGTCAAGCTCTACCCTAGTACCAAATCCAGACAGAGGCCAATTGATTTTAGATGAACATAGATGCAAAAATCCTCAACAAAATATAAGCACAATAAATTCAACAATACACTGAAAGGATCATACACCATAAGTAAGAAGGATGGTTCCTGCTTACTTACATTCCAAGGATGGTTCAACATCCACAAACCTATCAATGTGATAGCCTGTGTTAACAAAATGAAGTATAAAAATATTATGATCTCAATGGATGAAGAAAAGCATTTGATAAAATTCAACATCCATTTACATAAAAACTTTCAACAAAGTGGGTAGAAAGGGAACATTCCTCAATGTAGTAAAGACCACATATAACAGGCCCCTAGCTAACATCCTATGCAATGGTAAAAGTTGGAAGCTTTTATTCTAAATCAGGAATAAGACAAGGGTGCCTACTCTTGTCACTTTTATTCAACATAGTACTGGAAGTCCTAGCCAGAGCAATTAGGCCAGAAAAAGAAATAAAGGATTCACATTAGAAACAAATTATCTAAATCATTCCAACAACAGTCTTACAAGAATAAACCCAAAAATATAAAGGAATATACATAATACACTCTCCTAAATGCCTAACAAAGTAAATGGATATACTATCCAAGGTATAATAAAATATATCCATTCTGATTATGGGACATAAAATGTTTATAGCAGACAAAATAATGTTATGCCCTGAGACCCAAGGACATCCATGTTATGTCTGCCTAAACCTGAGAATATGTTACCTTATATAGCAAAAGGGTCTTTGCAAAGGCAATTAGGTAAAGAGGAAATTAGCTTGGACTGAGATCAACATGAGAAGGATCTATCACCCTATACTGGTTCTGAGATACAGAGAACCAAATGCAAGGACTTGGGCCTGTGGGGGTTAAGGCCAGTCCTTACCTGTTAGTAGCAGGAAGCAGACTTACACCACATGGAAATGAGTTTTGGAAACAACTGAATAAGCGAGGAAATGGATCTTCCCCTAGATTCTCCATATAGGAACTCTAATTGGCACCTTGATTTTTAACTGTTAAGACTTATGTCAAACTACTGATTAACAGAATAACAGATAACAAATTTTTGTGGTTGGAAGACACTCAGTCTGTGATAAATTGTTACATTATCAATAGGAAACTAATCCAGCATTGTAGAATTGAGTTAGATTTAAAATTAAACCAGGTCTATTTTATTTTCCTATGAAAAGGAATCTTCATTTTGTCTTTGATCTACCTTTTTAGATTCCCAAGTAAAAGATAAAAATGGACAACCAATTCATAATATAGTATTTCTTTGAGGATGTTTTAATAAATGTACTGATTTAAAGCCTAGAGAATTTTGAACTCTCTAGTAGGGAGTCAAACAATAAAAGTTTATTACTTTAAGAAAATTGAGATGCTTACCAAAGTATTCTGGGCATTTTAGGCAGAACTCTTTCAAAAAGGCATTCGCTTTCAAATCAAATGTTCTAAATTCCACATCTGTGCCCAACCCTAAAACATCAACCTCTACCACAGGTAGTTCACAATCTCCAACAAGGTGATAAAACTGAATCAAAACCTAGAGAAAAAAGAAAAAAGAAACTACCACTACCAAAATAAAAAATTATTTATGTAGATGGTGGCTATAAATGGAGATATAAGGTATTTATATGATCTGTACTTAAAATTTAGGAAAGATTTTATATCACACATACATTTATGTTGTACAAACTATTTTTAATAAATATGTATAATAACCATAACATATGATCTAAACCTCTAATCTGTGATTAAGAAAATTAATCTTCAAAGAAAAGAAAGGAAAAATCACATAGCAACATCTGGATTCAACTTAAACTGGATGAAACAGGAGTACATGTTAGTAATGAGACCATATAAATACAGTGAATAGCAGCAATGACAATTTAAAGAAGCCATATTAATTTTACCATGGTACATACCTCTGGCACTTCAAATCTTATTTTACACTGAATCATATTTTTTGAACAATACAGCTTTTGAAACTTCTTCGGCTGATAACTTTGAAGTTCAGAGGGAGATTGAGGAGGTTCATCCAAGGGACTACACGGTGCATCGAAAAATTCTTCCTCTGAATCTAAATATTGTAGAACATTATTTAAGTCAATAATCAAAATGACTGATTTAATAACATTTTTATAATTTTTCTGAGATAAATATGAATACTAATACATTAGCAATCTAAATAGTTCAAGATTAAATAAAAAGATGAGAAAATAATAGAGCTTGTCTGAAAATAACATTTTTGATGACAAAAAACATAGAAAACACAAAGTTCACCTTTAGATTAATGAACATCACCTTTTAAAGTCATTAGTATGAAACTGCAAACAAAAATTTTATTTTTTATTTTTGAGAGAGAGAATGTGCATGCACCAGTGGGCAGAGGGAGAGAATTTTAAGTAGGCTCCATGCTGGGCTCCCCCAATGCAAGGCATGATCTCATGACCCTGAGGTCATGATCTGAGCTGAAATCAAAGCTGGATGCTCAACTGACTGAGTCACCCAGGTGCCCTGCAAAAGAAAAGTTTATAGCAAATGCCAATGCCAATGATTACATGCAACAAGAATTTTCAAAGGAATATACTAATTTGCTTGTTCTACCTGGGTAACAAAAATAGGGCTGAGTTACAAAGTCTGCAATATTAAAAGCACAAAGGAGACCCGGAGGTTTGGATGAAGAAACGGCGATCAATCATGGTTTCATTCATGGATATGTGTATGTGCGTGTGTGCGTATGTGTGTCTGTGTGTGTATATACACATATATATGCAACAGATTTCTAGAATTTGCTACTAAAAACAACTCCAAAACTAGTGAAATCATTAAAAGAAGATTTAAAGGAAACTAAAACTACCTGAAGTACATATCCCTAATGACCAAAAACTGAATTTAGGGCAGAAGATCTCACAAACATTTCCTCCCGCCCCTTACCCACACAGAAATGTTCTCTAGAAAACTGACGATTTACATGGTAACTTCAGTTACTTAAGATTAAGCAATTTTTAAGGCCTTAAAAATAGGCTTAAAAAATTTCTTTCCAATGTGGTCAAGGAAAGCAGGTATCTGGTGTCAAAATATTTACCACTTTTCACGTGTGAAATGTAGGTATTAAGGCCTGACTTTTTTTTTACTGTTTAATAATTTAAGAGGAAAATATAAAAATAAAACTAAAATTTTACTATGACAAGATTCTCCAAGTAACTAAGCAACATTATAAATTATATAATCCATAGCGTTTCATAGGGGCTCCTAGCTCAAAGAAAGACAAAGAAGATTAATTTACTAGTCGATTTTGTGAGATCATGAGTTTTACTTTTATTTACCAAAAAATTCTTGCTGCAAAAGCAACTTTAAGGAACATCCCACTTCTATTATCTTAAAGGAATTTTAGTGAAAATTTCTGGAAAACATATACATATCTGCTATTGCCTGCAATTTTTTGTATAGTCTCAAAATGAAAATTATATTCATAATACACTTCAGTACAGAAAACTTCCTAAACCAGTTTCATTTTACCATCATCAACACATGGAAGTTCCAAGAAAGGAAGCATTTTCTGTGAAATCTGTGTTGTTCCCACAGAGGTGGACCTTTGCATCTGGAAGAAAAGTAATTCACTGTTAATTAGCACAAAGATTTTTATTCAAAGTCCTAAGACAATTTTGATAATGAAAAAAAAAATCCCACTTTGAACTAAGAAAAAAAATCCAGTCTGAATTAGGAAAGTAAATTTTAAAATATAGATTTCAAGAAGTGGTTTTATAATTTCAAGGCTAAATAAAAATCACAGAACTATTATATTAATTTTCTTGTTGACAGGCTTCGAGTAGGAAAAGATCTTAGATACAATGTTAACTCAGTGTCTCACTAAATAAGAAAACCTATCAGGACATTCACAGGAAATAACCAATCCCAATATTTTAAACCTACAGAGATATGAAGTTCTCAGTTTTACTTTTCATTTTTTGAAAAACATGACTTTTTTACTGCTTGGAGAAATATAGCACATAAAAACATAAAACTCAATGTGATAAAATAATAAGAAAAGACATACCTGAATCTTCTACCCAGACCAAAAACTAAGAAAAACATTCTAAGCAGCAGTATACCATACCTAGCAGCATCTCATGTGATTCTCCTCGATTATATTCCCTACAACTGATCACAATTTCACTTTAATTTACTTATTTTTATGTCCTACTAATGATTCTCTAACATTCTTTATCCTGTTTCTTTCTAAACTGTACAAAAAAGGAGTATCTTAAATATTCTAAGACATTCTTCTACAAAACAATGTTTAAATTTTACACATAATTGATTGTTCACTCATTCTCACTACCTTACTATACTGCATATTTGCAACACTTATTTGCCCACTACACTGTTGATAAATATTTGTACTATTTACAGATTTTTTGCTTTTACTCATAGTGCTACCATAAGCATCCTTGAACATGTCTCCAGATTATATAACAACTCCAGAAATCTAGTTACTTCAAAATCATTTTTTGAAAGAACTAATACATTTCTCCCACTTATTTGGGTTGGCATCTTTTTATGATATCAAATATATCTTAACCATGTATTATAGTGTACATTTATATCCAAGCTTTATTCTACTTCATTGATCTATATGTTTATTCCCATACCAAACAAAACCACTTTAATAAAATAGCTATAAAATAAACCTTGAAATCAAATATTAGAAAATCTCAAATATTATTCTTATCTAAAATTGCTTTGGCTAGAATTATGAAGGCAACCTAAGTTTCCATCAATAGATGAATGGATAAAGATGTGGTATGTATGGGCAACACAGTATTATTCAACTATAAGGAAGAATGAAATCTTGCCATTTGCAACAAGATGGATGGATCTAGACAGTATGGTCCTAAGTGAAATAAACCAGAGAAAGAAATACCACGCAATTTCACTCCCATGAGGAATTTAAGAAACAAACAAAGGAAAAGAGAGAGACAAACCAAAAAACTGACTCTTATTTACAGAGGACAAACAGGTGGTTATAATGGCGGGGGTGGCTTTGAAATAGATGAAGGGGGTTAAGAGTACACTTATCTTGAAGAACACAAAGTAATATAGGGAAGTGCTGAATCACTGTATTTTACACCTGAAATGAATGTAAACTATGTATGTTAACTATGTTTATGTATGTTGTGTATGTTAACTATGTTATGTTATGTTAACTATGTTAACTAAGCTGGAATTCACATTAAAAATAATAAATTGTTTTGGCTAATATGTGTCCTTTACATTACTGTATATACTTTCATAATTAGCTTGTTAATTTCCAGAAGAGAAATCTTCCATATTCTGATTGAGGTGGTGAGAAATCTAGAGAGTTTGAAGACTGCCAACTCAATGAGGTCAGGCCTCCACTCCTTGATTATGCATATCATTCCAATGTTTAGGTTTTCTTTGTTTACAGAAATGTTCTGCAGTTTAAGGTTTACAGGTCTTGTATTTCTATTGTTAATTTTTTCTTAAGTATTCAGTCCTTTTTAATGTTGTTATGAATGGAATATTTTTCACTTTTAGAAACAAGTATTTACATTGATAAAGTATCTTGCAAACTTGCTATTTTTAGTGATATTTTTCTACATTCCTTAGGACTTTCTGCATAAATGATCATTTCATCTGCAAATAAAGACAGTTTTACTTTTTCTTCCTAATCCTGTCTTTCTCTTGATTTCTTTGCAGAAACTAGAACATTCACTATCAACTTGAATAGAGGTGATGAAAAAAGGAATTCTTGAACTATTCTAGATCTTACAGGGAAAGCATTTAGTCTTTTTCAAATTAAATACAATATTAGCTACAGGTTTTTCCTGTATGTCCTTTATGAGGGAGAAACTCTTCTATTCCCAATTTAAGAGTTTTTATCATCAGGGCACCTGGGTGGTCCAGGGGGTTAAACATCCTATGGTCCTGGGAACAAGCCCACAGTCAAGTTCCCTGGTCAGCAGGGAGTCTGCTTCTCTCTACCTCTCCCTCTCCTCCGCTTGTGTTCTCTCTCTCTCAAATTTTTTAAAGACGTTTTTACCATCAATAATTGTTGGGTTTTGTCAATACTTTTTCCTCATTTATTGAGATGATCATAACTTTTTCTCCTTTATTCCATGAATATGATTAATAACACTGACTGGTGAGTCATTTTTGTTTTCATAAGGTAAATGCATTTGGTTATAATATATCATACTATTTGGCTGTAGTATTTTTTAAGGATTTTTTTAATCTATGTTAATGAGCATACACGTTTATAGTTTTCTCATAATTTCTTTGTCTGATTACAAAACATGACAATCTATGCAAAGAAACACATAAGAGTTTATTAGCAAGAGACAAAATTAGCAAGCACAGTTCAGGAGGAAGTAAGGCGCTAGACTTACTAAAAAATGACTTTTTTTTAATGCCTCAAATATGCTCAGAATGCTAAAAAGGACCATGGAGAAAGAGCTAAAGGAAATTCCAACAATGATGTCATAACAAAGAGGGAGGCTCAGTCAGTTAATGCCTGCCTTTGGCTTCAGGTCATGATCCCAGGGTCCTGGGATAAAGTCCTACATCAGCCCTGCATCAGTCCCTGCTCAGTGGGGGCCTGCTTCTCCTACTCCCTTTGCTGCTCCCCCCACTTTTGCTCTGACAAATAAATAAAATCTTAAAAAAGAAAAAAGAAAACATTATTGAAGAGAGAAATTTTAAGAAGAACTCAAGGAGAAATTCTGGATCTGAAAAGAGCTAGCTAATAAATGAATGAGATATCCTTATGGATCCTAAAGTCATCTGAAGGTTAGGAACAACCTTACTTCCACATATTCAACACCTTGGATGAAACAAATTCCTTGACAGAGAAAATCTTACAAAGTTTATGCAAGAATAAACAGATACGGTCCAGTAAAAACAAAACAATTTCAAAGTCTTTCAATAAAGAAACTCTATGCACAGATGGCTTCACTGGTATTTAAGATAGAAACAGTATCTACTCTTTACAAAATATCTTGTAAAGTAAGAGAAGAGGGAAACTTTTTCCAATTCATTTGACAAGGCTGGACTTTCTCTGATATCATATGCAACACCTAATAAGTATAAACCATGATCATGTATGACCATAAATACAAAAATCCTTAACAAAAAATTAGCAAATAAATCCAACACTGTACTAAAAGGATAATATACCATGAACAAATGAGGCTTACATTAGGAATGCAAGGCTAGTTCAACATTCAAGAATCAACGTAATCTATCATATTAAAAGAATAAAGAAGAAAACTGTATGATTACAACCAATATAGCAAAAGCATTCCATAAAATGCTACAAATATTCCTGATACAAATAAAACTATTAGCTAACTAGGAATAAAAGACTACCTCCCTCAACCTAGGAAATAAGATGGAAAAACTGACAGCTATTATCATACCTAATAAGATAAGACTAGGGGTGCTTGGGTGGCTCAGTGGCTTAAAGCCTCTGCCTTTGGCTCAGGCCAAGATCCCAGGATCCTGGGATTGAGCCCCACATCAGGCTCCCCGCTTAGCAGGGAGCCTGCTCCCCGCCGCCCGCCCTGCCACCTGCTTCTCTGCCTACCTGTGATCTCTGCCTGTCAAATAAATTTAAAAAATCTTTTAATTAAAAAAAATATAAGATTAATACACTCCTGCCACATAGCAGACATTCTGCCAAGTAGCAGAATGACCCACTGAAACCAAGAAAGTGGAAAAATTCTAGAAATCCAGAAGGGAACTTTAGCCCCCAAAACCCATACCTATTGAGCCCATGTTGGTAATGGCACCACTGTGGATCTCAGACTAGCTTTCAAGATTATTCTTTTCCCTTTTTCTGAAGAATAAAGCACATTCCCAGCTGGATGGCCTACAGTCCTACCCTATAGTATCCCAGAACTACAAGGGATTTTCTTCATTTTGTCCTGACTCTGCCCTCTTTAGTCTAAGCTGGTAGTACTTCAGCTGGTAGAGCCCCATCTCTATTCCTGGCTTCAGTGAGATAATGGGTTAAAGCCATGAGTCATATGTCTTTATCAAGTGTTTGTGAAAATACCCCTGGTTTTCTCTCTAACACAATTCTCCATTTTTTGCAATATGGACAGGCTGAGCACTTCCCAAATCTTTAAGTTCTGTTACTGATTTAACAAATCCTTCTTAAAAATATCTTTTCTTGCATTTTACTCTAAGCAATTAGGAAAAAATAAGACCATGTCTTGAACAGTTTACTTAGAAATCTCAACTAAATATCCAAATTCATCACCTACAACTTCCACACTAGAAAACAATTCAGCCAAGTTCTCTCCCCCTTTATAACAAGGATAACCTTGCCTGAAAACCCCCTTTCACATTCTACTTATTATCCAGTGCTAAAGCTACTACAACATATTTGTTACACCACCACCTCACTTTCTGGTACAAAACCTGTATTAGTTTTCAAGGGCTGCCATAACAAAATTCCATAGACTGGGGGTATTAAACAACAGAAATTTATTTTCTCACAGTTCAGAAAGATAAGCTCAAGATCAAGGTGTAGGCATCATTTGTTTTGACTGAGGCCACTCTCCTAGGCTTGCAGATGTCTACCTCCTTGCTGCACCCCTTCTCCTGCCATGGAGTTTTCTCTGTACGTGCGCATCTCTGGTGTCTTTTTCTGTGTCTGAATTTCTACTTCTCATGAAGATGCCACACTGACTGCATCAGGACCCACTCTAATGGCCTCATATTAACTTAACCACTTTTTAAGGTCCTATCTCCAAATACAGCGACATTCTGAGCTATTAGGGTTAATGTTTCAATATGTGGATTTTCAGAGGACACAGAACACCAAAACATGTGAAGCACATGTACATTTCAACTACAAAATACTTGTGAAAAAACTTAAATAGGGGCATCTGGGTGGCTCGGTCATTAAGCATCTGACTTCAGCTCGGGTCATGATCCGAGCATGATCCCGTGCTGGGATCAAGCCCCACATTGGGCTCCCTGCTCTATGGGAAGCCTACTTCTCCCTCTCCCACTCCCCCTGCTTGTAACTCCTCTCTTACTGTGCATCTCTGTCAAATAAATAAAATCTTAAAAAAAAAAAACAGACCTAAATAAATAAAAAGATGTATCGTGTTAATGGACTGAAAGATTCAATATTGTTAAAAGGTCAATTCTCCCCAAATTGGTAATACAATAAAATCACCATCAAAATCCCAGAAAAATATTTTTGTAAAATTGAAAAGCTGATTCTAAAAGTTATTGGGAAAGGGGAAGAACTAGTGGAAACTCTTTAGGAAAAGCAAACAATTTAGATGTCACATTATCTGATTTCAAGAATTACCATTTTTAACTCTATCAAAAAGAATACCTATGAATAAATTTAATCGAAGAGGAGGAAAATCTATACCCTGAAAACTATAAAACACTGATGAAAGAAACTGAAGACATAAGAGTGAAAAGATATTTCACACTTAAGGACTGCAAAAAGCAGTATTGTTAAAAAGTACACACTACTCAAAGCAATGTTCAGATTCAATGCAGTTTCTATCAGAAGTTGAGTAATGTATTATACACATGTAGAAAAAATAATCCTAACATGTAGAAAAAATAATCCTAACACCTAGATGACCCTGAATAGCCACAGCAATCTTAAGAACAAAGCCGGGGGCGTCACACTTCCTAAGTTCAAGCTCTATTACAAAACTAAGGTAATCAAAACAATATGGCACCAACACAAAAAACAGATTTGTAAATCAGTGGAACTAAAATGAGAGCCCAGGAATAAACCTATGAGGTAACAATCAATTAATTTTTGGCAAAGGAGCCAAGAATATACAAGGAAAGGACAGTTTCTTCAATAAATGGTGCTGGGAAAGGTGGACAGCCATATGCAAAAGAATAAAACTGGACTCCTTTCTCATCCACAAAAGCAACTTAAAATGGATTGCAGACTTGAATGGAAGACCTGAAGCCATAAAGCTTCTAAAGGAAACATAGGCAGGTAAGCTCCTTAACAGCAATCTTGGCAATGGTTTGTTGGATTGGACTTCAAAAGCAAAGACAACAAAAGCAAAATAAACAAGTGGGTCTACCTCAAACTAAAAAGCTTCTGCACAGCAAGGGAAACTATCAACAAATGAAAAGATAATGAACTGAATGGGAGAAAATATATGCAAATAATATATCTGATAAGGGATTAATATCTCAACCATATGAAGAATTCATTCAACTCAGCAAACAATTGGATGAAAAAAATGGGCAGAGGAAATGGACATTTTCCAAAGAAGACATACAGATGGTCAACAGACACATGAAAAGATGCCCGATACTAATAAGGGAAATGCAAATCAAAATGATGAGATACCAGCCGACATCTGTTAGGATGGCCATTATCAAAAAGACAACAGACCCAGCACAGCTACTGCCCAGACTTCACTTGCTTGTGCACCACACTCTGCCTCCTCTGCAACCATGTCTGACAAACGTGATATGGCTGAGACTGAGAAATTCAATACATCAGTATCAAAGAAGGTAGAAAAACAGGAGAAACAAATGAACAGGAGAAGCAAGCATGAGAATCATAGTAGGACACGTGCTGCCAACATGCACTGTACATTTATGAGCATTATTTTACTTCTTTTAGCTGTGTAACTTTGTAACATGCAAAGAGGTTGGATCAAGTTTAAAAGACTACACTGACAAGGAAGGCTGGGTCTGCCACTCCCACCTGCCAGCTGGCTGGCAGGAAAGGAAAAGAACTTGCAAGTTGGTGAAGGAAGATGCTGGGTGGGAAAACAGTGAAATCCAGAGTAAAAACCAAGTGATTCAAGACATCTCACAGACTGTAAAACAGGATTTAAAGGGTTTAATCCCAGGGCCATTTTTTTTGTTCAAATGATTTTAATTATTGCAATGCACCATTTTTAATTTCAAATAAAAAGTTAAAACCTGAAAATAGGGCACCTGGGTGGCTCAGTCGGTTAAGCGTCTGTCTTTGGCTCAGGTCATGATCCCAGAGTTTTGGGGATGGAGTGCCAATCAGGCTCTCTGCTCTGCAGGGAGCCTACTTCAACCTCTGCCTCTCTCTCCCTCTTACGAATAAATAAAATCTTAAAAAAAAAAAAAAACAACAACAAAAAAAAACTAGGAAAAAAAAAAAAGACAACAGGTAACCAGTATTGGAGAGGATTTGGAGAGAAAGGAAATCCTGCGATATAAATTGGGGCAGTCACCAAAGAAATAGTGGGCAGGTTCCTCAGGAAACTAAAACTAGAATTACCATGTAATCCAGCAATCTCTTTTCTGGTTTTTCCAAAGGAAATGAAAACAGGATATCAAAGAGAGATCTGCATGCCCACGTTTACTACAGTATTCACAAGAGCCAAGATGTGGGAAAAGTGTCCATCAAACAGGTGAATGAATAAAAGCATGACATTTATATAATCCGTATAAAATATATATATTTATATGGCATTTATATAATACATATAATACAGATTATATACACACAGACACACATTTATATACATTATGTAAATCACTCAACCATGAGAAAGAAGGAAATCCTGTCATTTGTGACAACATAAAGGGAACTTGAGGGCATGATGCTAAGTGAAATGAGCAGGACTGAGAAAGATCCTGCGCGGTATCATTTATAAGTGGAATCTAGCAACAAAAACGTCGAACTCCTAGCAAGAGTGCAGAAGTGGTTGCCAGGGGCTGTATGGTGGAGGAATTAGGGAGCCATCAGTAAAAGGGTACAAACTTTCAGCTTCAAGGTGAGTAAGGCTGAGGATCTAATGTAAAATATGGTGACCATAATCAACAACACTGTACTGAGTAACAGGAATCTGTTGAGAGAGTAGAGCTGAATGTTCTCACCAAAAACAAGTATGTGAAGAATGGATGTGTTAATTAACTAGACAGGTAAATCCTCTTGCAACATATACATGTATTAAACCACCACAATGTACACATTAATATTTTATAGTTTTATTTGTCAACTGTACCTTAATAAAGCTGAAATAAAAATTAAGAAAAATAAAATTATAGGAAGAAAACAGAAACATTTAGTTTCAAGAGATATTTAGGTATTAAGATATTTCAGACCTGTGACTGAAATTTTATTTCTGAGACAAGCCAAACAAGATATCCATGAAGGGGTGATTCTTTGTTTAAAAAACTTTTCTTTATCTAACCTATGAAACCCCTTCAAGTTAAATTAAAAGTCTTAGTAATGATCTAGTATTTTGGACTGAACTTTCTTAGAAAACTGGAAAAGGGAGAAAATAAAGTCCCTGCAGATTAGGATGTCATTTATATAGAAAGCAGCATGAAAAGAGCAGAAAAAATGTCAGCTGTAGGGCTGTAGATTTGTTTAAAGAAAGAGAGAGAAAAAAAATCCGAGTTCAAAATTTGGCTCTGCAAGCTAAAAGCTACAAGCTTTATGATCTTAGCAAAGTATTTAACTTAAGAGTCTGTTCCCTGAGCAAAATAATGACTGTTAATACTTGCTGGCTTGTGATAAGGATTAACGATAAAAATATGCAAAATCTAGAGTTGGGCTAGTGTTGAATATAAATAATTAATATATGACCTTATGTAGTACTCTTTTGCCAAATGTGTGGCTGGACACGAACAGAAATTCAGTATAAGACATATTACATAGTTATTCTCTGCCTATTTTTATAAAGGCATTGGATTTTAAAAAGAACATCTAATGTAGACCATAGGTTTGGCAGCCTTTCGATATACAGACTAAGTTCAGGGGATGGGAGAGAGAAGAGCCTGAGCCTTCAGTGATAACTAAGAATGAAGCGAACATTTACCCAAGTACTTTTTCTAAAACTTAGAAGTATTTAAGAAGAAAACATAAATAAAAGTTTAAAATACAATATACCTTATGCAAGAAAGAACTCAGAGGTGCCATCAACATAGCATCAAAGTGATGGAATAACCAAATTCACGAGACAGCCCCAGGAAAATTCTCGTTAACACTGAAGAAGGGGATACGTGCCAACATATATACATACATGCATACATAATACTTACCATGAAGACATGTAGTAAATAAGACATTATGGTATCAGCAAGGGAATAGATAAAAATCAAAGGAGTATCACTGGAGTAAAAAAGAGCCCCCCCAAAATGCTCAACTCAATGGAAAAAGGAAGTATTTTCAACAAATGAAACCGAAATGATTAAAAATACAAATGTATAAACAGTAACTTATCACATGTTCCACATAAAAGTTTAACAGAAAATGGATCATGGATCTGAATATAAAACCTAAAACTACAAAATTTCTAGAATAAAACACAGGAAAAATCTTGATCTTGTGTTAGGCAAAGATTCCAGAGTTGAAATAGAAAAACCTTCATCCACAGAAGAAAATACTGACAAAGTGGATTTCATTAATACTTAAAACCTCTCCTCTTCAAAAGAACCTCTTAACAAAAAACTCAGCAACAGATTATAAAAAAATACTACAAAACACTACTGTTTTCAGGGTTATGGTATAATACGTCAGCAACTTCCTCTCACAGGGTTTGATCAAGTTCTTTATACTATTTTTACAATTTTTCTGTAAGTTTGAAATTATTTCAAAATAAAAAAGTTAAACATGAAAAGAAATCAAAATGTTTAAAGAGAGAAAAACATGACTGGATTTTTTTTAAAAGATTTTATTTATTTATTTGACAGAGAGAAATCACGGCAGAGAGGCAGGCAGAGAGAGAGAGAGGGAAGCAGGCTCCCTGCTGAGCAGAGAGCCCGACGCGGGACTCGATCCCAGGACTCTGAGATCATGACCTGAGCCGAAGGCAGCGGCTTAACCCACTGAGCCACCCAGGCACCCCAAACATGACTGGATTTTTTTTTTTTTTAAGATTTTATTTATTTATTTGAGAGAGAGAGACAGTGAGAGAGAGCATGAGCGAGGAGAAGGTCAGAGAGCGAAGCAGACTCCCCATGGAGCTGGGAGCCTGATGTGGGACTCGATCCCGGGACTCTAGGATCACGCCCCGAGCCGAAGGCAGTCGTCCAACCAACTGCACCACCCAGGCGTCCCCATGACTGGATTTTTAAATAATATTTTAAGAGAGAGAGCACAGGTGTGGAGAGTGGGAAGGGGCAGAGGAAGAAGGAGAAGCAGACTCCCTGCTAAGCAAAGAGCCCAATGCGGGTCTCAACCCCAGGACTCTGAGATCATAACCTGAGCTGAAGGAAGACGCTTAACGGACTGACCCATCCAATTGCCCCAAATGGATATCTTACATTTATTTCCATTTATTCCATTTATTTCCAAATGGATATGAAATTTTCTTCATAAGAAATAAGGTACATAGAATAAGACAGAGAAATCATGAAGGAAAACCTTAATGACTTTTTTTTTCAAGATTTTAATTTATTTGTCAGAGGGAGAGGAGGGGGGGGGAGAGAAAGAGGTAGGCAGAGGGAGAATGAGGCTCCCTGCTGAGCAAGGACCCTTACAAACTCCGGGCTTGATCCCAGGATTCTGGGATCATGACCTGAGCCAAAGGTAAATGCTTAACTGACTGAACCACCCAGGCATCCTACCTTAGTAAGTCTGAACATGTAAAAAGCAAACACTTGCGCATGCCAGAAATAAATGAATCCAAGAAAAAACAAAGAAAAAATGTTTGTAAAGGACAAACAGCAACAATTTCTTCAATTGGAAAACCACAACACAAGACAAACACTGCAGTTTTAAAAAACAGAAAGTCAAACACCCAATAAACTCATGAACATAAGTCCTATGTTACTTGTAAATGCAAATCAAAGCCAGAATATAACATCTTTTCATTTAATAGAATAAATTTTAAATTGTTAATACTTAAGACTAATGAGAACAGAGAAACAAACACTCATTTACTGCCGGTGGGACTACAAATGGGTACTCACTTTACAAAAGAAAGTTTGGCAAAGTTCATGAAAACCTAAAATTCACTGAGCAATTCCACATGTACGAATTTATCCAATGGATAAAAATATACCCAAATATATGTACGAGGAAGCTGAAAGCAGAACTGTGAGCTCTCATAACAACGTCAATGTCCATCAAAAGGGGATGATGTCACACTTGCACAATTCCATACTGTATCGCTCTAAAGTAAAAGGCAGATCTGTACATGCTAATATGAAGATAACTCTAATGTATATAAAATACGATAATGATGAAAAAAATATAGGTTCAGATCAGTAAGTATAATGATGGAATTTATGTAAATTTGAAGAACATAAGAGTACATATGTACACGCACACACGTGAGCATGCCATAGTGTATGCCATAGACATTGTGGGAAACCAGAGAAGCAGCAGTTAACAGTGTTACCACTGAGGAGAGTGACTACAAGCCAGACCAGTGAAGAAAGGCAGACTTATCACATAATTTTCTTTAAGATTTGCACCTTTTATTCTTTCATCATTTTCTCTTTTACAATGTCAAAAAAAAAATTTTTTTTTTTTTTAGAGGTGGAGAGAAACATGGGGTGGGGGAGGCAGCGGCGAGAGGGAGAGAGAGAGAATCTTAATTAAACAGGCTCCATGCCCAGTGCAGAGCCCGATGCAGGGCTCAAATCTCACAATCTGAAATCATGACCTGAGCTGAAATCAAGCACTGGACACTCAACCAACTGAGACACCCAGGTGCCCCAACTTTTTTTTTAAAGCAGGCTCCATTTCCAGCATGGAGCCCCATTATGGGGCTTGAACTCACAACCCTGCGATCAAGACCTGAGCTGAGATCAAGTTGGATGCTTAACTGATTGAGCCACCCAGTTGCTGCTAAAATCTAATTTTTAAAGGTCTCGAAAATGAATTAAATTACTTTACCCAAAATTTGTGGGTAAAGTTGTCCAGTTTCCTTAATTTGCATTTTTATCAATTTTGTAAAAACATTACCTGAAATGGTTTGGCAGGGGCATATGTTTCAGTTGCAGGTGTGGGTTTTGGAATGCTTTCAATCAATTCCAGAATTCCTTGCAGTTTTTTATCTGAGATTCGTAAAGAAATCAGTGGTAACTTTCCAAAAATCTTGAATCTGTTTCAAAAAAAGGAATTATTATAAAGCAAACTCCATTCTGATTTATGTATACTAGTTAAAAACACAATTGTTCCCCTTAATATACCAAAAAATAAAATGCAATTTTAAACTCTAAAAATTATCCACATACTCCGTAAGACATTCCACAATCTCCACTCAAATTCCTATTTGGCCTTACTGACACATCTCATTAGGTGAACTAACCTCATTATTTTTCAGAAAAATTTTTTTTGAGATTTTATTTATTTATTTTTGAAAGAGAGAGAGAGCATGCACAAGCACAAGCAGGGGATAGGGCAGAGGGAGAAGCTGACTCCCTACTAAGCAGGGATCCTGACTCAGGACTTGATCCCAGGACCCTGGGATTATGACCTGAGCTGAAGGCAGACACTTAATTGACTGAGACACCCAGGCGCCCCAGAGATTTATTTTCTAACATTATTACATTTATTATCCCTTTTCTATTTGCCAAAGACAGCTGACAATTAATAATTATTGTTTATTATATGATAGGCATTAAGGAAAGCATTGATATGCATTATCTTAAGTCCTCACAACCTATAAGGTAGACAACTGATTTCTGCTGTTTTTTTTAACAGCAGAAATCAGTTGCGTACATGGTTCCTAACAGGAAACTAATGCTTAGGAAGTTCAAATAACTTCTCTAAGAGATAATATATCTAAATCCAGTTTAAAAGTCAGATTAAGAAATTTTAAGACTTAAGAAAAATTACATGATCATATAAATTGATGCATGGCAAAATCCAAACACCTATATGATAAAAAAAAAAAACCTCTGCAAGAACTACAATAAAGGTGAGCTTCCTCAACTTGATAAAGAGTATCATCAAAAAACCTACAGCTACTGTATTTAATGGCAAGAAACTCAGTTTTCCACTAAGATTACGTACAAAGCACAGAGGTCTCTTGGATCACTCCTTTTCAACACTATATTGGAAGTCCCTGTCAATGCATTAGGACAAGAAAAGGAAATAAAAAGTATACAGAGTCTGTTCACAGATGACATGATCATCTATACAGAATATCTAAAAAGAAAAAAAAAAAAGAAGAAGAAGAAGGCGGCCCCAAGAACTAATAAGCCCTTTATCCAATAGTCTACTGCTTTCTTATATACAAACAATGGGCAAGTAGAATTTAAAAATTAAAAATAATACCATTTATATTAACACCCAAAAATATAATACTTGGGTGTAAATTTAACAAAATATCTACAAGATCTATACAGAGGAAACTCTAAAACTCTGAAGGATGAAATCAAAGAAGAAATAAATATAAATGAAGAGCGACTCCATATTTATTTGTATTAAAATTCAATATTCTTCAGATGTTAGTTCTTCCTAAAACGATCCATGGATTCAATGTAATGAAAGTCAAAATCCCAGCCAACTACTTAATGAATATTGACAAAATGACTCTGAAGATTAAATGAAGAGGTAAAAGATCCAGAAAGCCAACATAATATTGAAGAAGAAAAGGGATGGAGGATTGACCCTCCCTGACCTCAAGGCTCACTAGAAAGCCACCATAAGCAAGACACTGGTTTTGACAATAGAATAGATAAACAGATCAATGGTCAGAAGAGAAAGCCCAGGAGTAGATTTTCATAAATACAGTCTACTGGTCTTTGCAAAGATATTCTCTTCAAAAACTTTAAGACTAATCTAGAAAAATGTTGCTAAGACTGATGTTCAGGAGATTACTACTGTATGTTTTCTTTTAGTGCTTTAATGATTTTAGGGGTCATACTTTGGTCTTTAATTCATTTTTACCTCATTTTTGTCTATGCAGTAGGAAAGTGGTACATTTTCATTCTTTGGCATGCAGCTGTCCAGTTTTCTCAACACCATTCTTGCCTCCTTTGTTAAAATTGACCATAGAGGTATGGGTTTATCTCTGAGGACTCTATTCTGTTCCACTGATCAGTGTGTCTATTTTTGTGCCAGTACCATACTGTTTTGATTAGTATAGCTTTCAAATATATCTTGAAATCTGAATAGTGATAGCTCCAGCCTTATTCTTCTTTTTCAAGTCTGCTTTGGCTATTCAGGGTCTTTTGTGGTTCAACACAGATTTTAGGATTATCTGTTCTAGTTCAGTGAACAATGCCATGGATATTTTGATAGGAATTGTATTGAATTGGTAGATTACTTTGAGTTGTATAAACAATGATATCAATTCTTCCAAACAATGAGCATGGATAGCTTTCCACCTGTTGGTGTCTTCAATTTCTTTCATCAATGATTATAGTTTTTAGAGTACAGGTCCTTCCCTACCTTGGCTATGTTTATTCTTAAGTATTTTATTCTTTTTGGTAAAACGGTTAATGGGATTTTTTCTTAATTTCTCTTTCTGCACTTCATTATTAGTGTATCAAAACATAACTGATTCCTGTATATTATTTATCTGCAAGTTCACTGAATTCGTTTATTCTAATGAATAATTTATTCATTTATTCAAATGAATGATTTGGTGGAGTCTTTAAGGTTTTCTCTGTATAGTTTCATGTCATCTACAAACAAGGATCACAGAAAATTGAAAGGAGATACAGATATATATATTTTTTAATATACCCCTTGCATCTACCCATGCATTGACTCCTTCATTAAAAATATTCCCAACCAGGGGCGCCTGGGTGGCTCAGTGGGTTAAAGCCTCTGCTTTCGGCACAGGTCATGATCCCAGGGTCCTGGGATTGAGCCCTGCATGGGGTTCTCTGTTCAGAAGGGAGCCTGCTTCCCCCTCTCTCTCTGCCTGCCTCTCTGCCTGCTTGTGAACTCTGTCAGATAAATAAATAAAATGTTTAAAAAAAAAAAATTCCCAACCAGAATGGTACATTTGTTGAAACTGATGAAGCTACACTGACACATCATAATCGCCAAAGTCCACAATGTACATCACTGCTCACTGTTGGATGCTCTACGTTCTCTGGGTTTGGCTGAAGTGCATAATGACATGTATTAACCATTATATCATTTAGAATATATCATGTATTTTCATTGCCCTAAAAATCCCTTGTGCTTCAATTATTCATCCCTCCCCTACCTACCACCTTCAAGTCCTGGCAAGCCCTGATCTTTTAACTGTGTCCATAGTTTTGCCTTTTCCAGAAGTCACCTAGTGGAAATCATAGAATATGCAGCCTTTTCAGATTGGCTTCTTTCACTTGGTAATATGCATTTGATGTTTCTCTACATCTTTTCATGACCTGACAGCTTATTTATTCTTAGTGAATTATATTCACTGTTTGATATGCTACAGTTTATCTATCACCTATTAACTGACATCTTAGTTGCTTACAAGCCTGGGCTATAAAACAGAAATATAAAATTTATGTGTATAAGCTTTATATAAAAGTATGAATAAAACTTCTATAAATATATGCATGTAGGGGTAAATTGGAAGGGGAGGTGAATCATGAGAGACTATGGACTCTGAAAAATAATCTGAGGGGTTTGAAGTGGCAGGGGGGTGGGAGGTCGGGGTACCAGGTGGTGGGTATCATAGATGGCATGGATTGCATGGAGCACTGGGTGTGGTGAAAAAATAATGATACTGTTATGCTGAAAATAAATAAATGAAAAAAAATTTTTAATTAAAAAAATTAAAAAATAATAAAAAAAGATTGATTTTTAAAAGAATCAATAAAAAAAAGAAAAAAATATATATGCACGCAGGTTTTGTGTGGATCTAAGTTTCAACTCCTTGAGACCCAAAACCATAAAAATCCTAAAACAAAACAGACAGTAATCTCTTGTACATCAGCCTTAGTGACACTTTTCTAAGTATCTCCCCCAGGCACATGAAACAAGACTACATCAAAATAAAAAGCTTTTGCACAGCAAAGGAAACCATCAACAAAACAAAAATGCAACCCACTGAATGAGAGAAGATACTTGCAAACGATATAACCGATAAAGGGTTTAATATCCAAAATATATAAAGAATTTCTATAACCTGACACCAAAAAAAAACAAACAATCCCATCAAATAATGGGCAGAGGACCTGAATAGACACTTTTTCAGTGGAAACATACAGACGATTAACAGACACATGAAGACATGCTCAACATCACTCATCATATGGGAAATGCAAGTCAAAACCACAATGAGGTATCACCTGACACCTGTCAGAATGACTAAAATCAAAGACAAATAACAATTGCTCAGAATAGAGAGAAAGAGGAATCCTTATGCACCATTGGCAAGAAGGTAAATTTGGGCAGCCCTTGTGGAAAACAGTATGGAGGTTCCTCAAAAAATTAAAAACAAACACTCTGTGACCCAGGAATTCTACTAGTGGTTATCAACCCAAAGAAAATGAGAACAGTAATTTGAAAAAATACATGAACACTTATGTTTGTAGTATTATTTATAGTAGCCAGCAGAAGCAACCCAAGTGTCCATTAGTAGATAAATGGCTAAAGAAGCTGTGGTACATATATACAATGGAACATTACTCCACCATTAAAAAATAATAATAATAATGCTGTTTTGCCATTTGTGACATGGAAACCCTAGAAGGTAAAATGCTAAGTGAAATAAATACCATATGATTTCATTTCTACATGGAATCTAAAAAACAAAAATAAAAAGAGACACACAGAGAATGAAGTGATGGTTACCAGTGGTAGGAGGAAGGGGGTTGGGCAAACTAGTAAAGGGCAGCGGGAGGTACAGGTTTCTGGTCATGGAATGAATAAGTCATGGGGATAAAAAGGTACAGCACAGGGAATACAGTCACATGATACTGTAGTAGCCTTGTATGGCGACAAAAGGTGGCTATGCTTGCGGTGAGCACAGCACTAGCGAGGTGTCAAATCACTGTGTCCACCTGAAACTAATGCAACCTTACATGTCAACTATACTTCAATTTCTTTCTTGTGACCCTAAAACTGTTCTAAATAGTCTTTTTTTTGTGTGTAAGATTTTATTTATTCGAGAGAGAGAGAGTGTGTGTGTGAACACAAGCAGGGGGAATGAATGGCAGGCAGAGGGAGAGAAAGCAGGCTCCCCACTGAGCAGAGAGCCCAACATGGGAGTTTTCCCAGGGTCCTGGGCAGAAAGCAGATGCTTAAATGACTGAGCCACCCAGTGTCCCTCTACATAGTCTTTAAAAAAAATAAAAGTTTAATTGCAGGGTCATAGGGAAGCTCTATTTTTAATTTCTTGAGGAATCTCCACACTGTTCTCCAAAGAGGCTGCACCAACTTGCATTCCCACCAACAGTGGAAGAGGGTTCCCCTTTCTCCACATCCTCTCCAACACATGTTGTTTCCTGTTTTGTTAATTTTGGCCATTCTAACTGGTGAAAGGTGATATCTCAATGTGGTTTTAATTTGAATCTCCCTGAGGGCTAATGATGATGAACATTTTTTCATGTGTCTGATAGCCATTTGTATGTCTTGATTGGAGAAGTGTCTGTTCATATCTTCTTCCCATTTTTTGATATGTTTGCCTGTTTCGTGTGTGTTGAGTTTGAGGAGCTCATTATAGATCCTGGATATCAACCTTTTGTCTGTACTGTCATTTGCAAATACCTTCTCCCATTCCGTGGGTTGCCTCTTTGTTTTTTTGACTGTTTCCTTTGCTGTGCAGAAGCTTTTGATTTTGATGAAGTCCCAAAAGTTTATTTTCGCTTTTGCTTCCTTTGCCTTTGGAGACATATCTTGAAAGAAGTTGCTGTGGCTGATATGGAAGAGATGACTGCCTATGTTCTCCTCTAGGATTCTGATGGATTCCTGTCTCATGTTGAGGTCTTTTATCCATTTTGAGTTTATCTTTGTGTACAGTGTAAGAGAATGGTCAAGTTTCATTCTTCTACATATAGCTGTCCAGTTTTCCCAGCACCATTTATTGAAGAGACTTTTTTCCACTGTATATTTTTTCCTGTTTTGTCGAAGATTAATTGACCACAGAGTTGAGGGTCCATATCTGGGCTCTCTACGCTGTTCCACTGGTGTATGTGTCTGTTTTTATGCCAGTACCATGCTGTCTTGGTGATCACAGCTTTGTAATAAAGCTTGAAATCAGGTAACGTGATGCACTCCTGGGTATTTACCCCAAGGATACAGATGTCGTGAAAAGAAGGGCCATCTGTACCCCAATGTTTATAGCAGCAATGGCCACGGTCGCCAAACTATGGAAAGAACCAAGATGCCCTTCAACAGACAAATGGATAAGGAAGATGTGGCCCATATACACTATGGAGTATTATGCCTCCATCAGAAAGGATGAATACCCAACTTTTGTAGCAACATGGATGGGACTGGAAGAGATTATGCTGAGTGAAATAAGTCAAGCAGAGAGAGTCAATTATCATACGGTTTCACTTATTTGTGGAGCATAACAAATATCATGGAGGACAAGGGGTGTTAGAGAGGAGAAGGGAGTTGGGGAAATTGGAAGGGGAGGTGAATCATGAGAGACTATGGACTCTGAAAAACAATCTGAGGTGTTTGAAGTGGCGGGGGTGTGCGAGGTTGGGGTACCAGGTGGTGGGTATTATAGAGGGCACGGATTGCATGGAGCACTGGGTGTGGTGGAAAAATAATGAATACTGTTTTTCTGAAAATATATAAATTTTTTAAAATAGCAAAAAAAAAAAAATAAAATAAAAGTTTAGAAAAAAGCTGTTATCAAAGAGTACATTTTTACTCACTGTTTTTATCCCTGTATTTTTCCTGAAACTCAACTTTTTCAACTCAGACACATGACTAAGGTTATGAGTCTAAAAATACATCTGCATTTCTTAAGAAAATTACAAGCTTTCTTTTACCACCAATAGACTATATACATGTAATTAGTTCCATCTATCCTAGTTTAACTTAGGTACATACTATGAATCTGTCTCAATGTATCTAAACTTCTTTTCAATTTTTTTTAAACATACCTGTATAATGTACAACCTGAAAACGAGGGCACCAAAATACTACATACCAAATAGCAGAGGACTTCCTTTTATTTGCCTTGAAAGTTTTAAGCTCAAATTTCAAAGGATGCTGCCTGATACCTTTACAATTCCAGAGTTTTCTATAATACTATATTCACCTTATATTGCTCCAGCTCACTAAACTGAAATCAAATGTTTCTCAGATTTGATCTTTCTAAATCATTTAGTTTCTGCCTTTTATTATTTTAGCTATACTTCTCTGATCCTAACCTACAGCAATTTTAGTATCATTAGAATAACCTACAGCAATTTTAGTATCATTAGAATACTAGCTCAAATGGCTTTCCTGGTATTTTTGCCATTTTATTGGTGATGTCTCACTATATAATGCACTGGACTAGAAATGGGCAAAATATGGTCACTGGCTAATTCAATCTGTTACTTATTTTGATAAGTATTATTGGAACACACCCATACCTGTTCATTATGTATTGTTTATGGCTGCATTCATCCTAAAACAGTAGAATTGAATAGTTATGACTAACAATATGAAATTTAAAACTAAAATGTTCACTATCTGGTCCTTTACAGAAAAAATTTGCAACTGTTACATTGGATTGATCTCTCATGATTTTCCTCTATCTATCTAGATATAAGTATTTTAATCAGTTATTTCAGTTGTTTCTATACTATACATATTCCCTGCATTACAGGACATAAATTCTTCCTAATTGTATCCTAGTAAGTAGAGCAATCCAAAGCAAGGTCCCTCAGAATAAGATCATCTTCTTTTTTATGGTACTCCCTAACTTTCTAGATTCCAGCATACATAGAAATAAGCTTAAAATGAATCAATTCATACTGATGTTTACAATAGGAAATCATATCCATCTTGCTTTTCACCACATATTGATAAACTTTACAAGCAGTATTACGCAACAGTAAAACAGCAGTGGGACATCTGGGTAAGAACTAAAGAGCCCAAGCCGCATATCTAAAAATCAAACTACACCTAGTGCTGGATTATGAAAAAACAGCGGAATGTGCAGAATGGCTTTCTTTCCTACTCGCTTTCTCAGGCCGAATTCCTGACATTCCTCTGCCTTAAGACTCTCAGTCTTAAGACTCTCAGTCTTAAGGCAGTCTGATTTCCTAAAAGAAGACAGTCTAGGAGAATAAGATTTAGTACATTACACTATGTTTGCTAGTGGACATAGTCACTATACTCTGAAAAACAACAAAGAAGGGTGTAGGTCTCTTTCACCAGACAAGAGCAGTTAAGTAATAGCAGCCACATCCACAGCATATGGGAAAAGGCCAGGCTATTTACTGCTTACCTCTATCCTTCTCCCTATACTTCACACACAAAGCCTTGAGCTCGAGGAAGTCTTTCAATCAGTATTTACTTTAAATGTAAATGGTTTAAGTTTTCAAATACAAGATACAAAATGACAGAGTGGATGAAAAAAATGAGATCCAACTACAGGCTGTCTGCCAGAGACTCAGTTTAGATCTAAGGGCACAAATAGTTTGAAAGTTAAAGAACAGAAAAAAAACATCTCATGCAAATAATAAATATAAGAAAATAGGAATAGCTTTAATAAAAGCAATCAGAAAAGATTATAAGTCAAAATCTGCTACTAGAGACAAAGGACATTACACAACGATAAAAAGGTAATTTTGCTATTAAGATATAAATTAAAACATAGATGCACCAACCATCAGATCAAAAATATACAAATCAAACACTGACAGAACTAAGGAAAGAAACGGACCTACGGTCAGGAGACTTCAATACCCCATTTCAGTATCTGATGTAACAAACAGACAGAAGCCCAAAAAGAGGACGAGAACAATGCTATTGACAAAAACGGACCAAAAATAGACCAGAATACACATTTTTCTTAAAAACACATAGAACATTCTCCAGGACAAACCATAAAGAAGGCCACAAACAAGTGTCAAATTTTTTAGAGGTCTGAAATCATTGAAAGCATCTTTTCTGATCACAATGGAATGAAACCAGAAATCAAAAGAAGGAAAATATAAAATTCACATGTGGAAATTAAACAATACACATATTAAACAATAAGTCAAAGAAGCAAGTACAGGAAAATGAGAAAATATCTTGAGACAAGTAAAAATGAAAACACAGAATAATAAGATTTATAGAATATACCAAAAGCCATACTGAGAGAAATGTATGGCTGTAAACACTTACATTAAAAAAAAAAGCTCTCAAATGGACAAACTAACTTTACACCTTAAGAAAGTAGAAAAAGAATAAGCTAAACCAAGAGTCAGCAGAAGTAAGGAAATAAAGAGCAAAGAGAACCAAAACAGACAACTGAAAAATAACAGAGAAGTTCAACAAAACTGGTAAGTGATTCTTCAAAAAGATGAACAGAGTTGAACTTTTAGGTAGACTGAGAAATAAAAGAGAAAAGACAACTAAAATCAGAAATGAAAGCAGGGGCATTACTACTAATTCTACTGAAATAAGAATGACTATAAGATAGCTATGAACAATTTTACACCAAACTGGATAATCAAGATGAAGTGGACAATTTTCTAGAAATGTAAACCTACCAAAACTCTAACCTGTGAAAAAATAGAAAACCTGGAGAGACCTATAACTAGTGTGGAGATTGAATCAGTAATCCAAAATCTCCCAATAATGAAATGCCCATGATTAAAGGCTTTCACTTAGTGAATTCTAGCAAACATTTTAAAAGAATATAAATTCTTCTCAAATTCTTTAAAACAATGGGAGAGAAAGGAACACTTCCTAACTCATTTTAAGGCCATGATTACTCTGATACCAAAGCCAAAGACACTTCAAGAAAACTATAGACCAATATTCCTTATGACCACTGATCCAAAAATCCTCAACAAAATTCTAGCAAACAAAACTCAACAGTACCTTAAAAGGATTATACACCATGACCTGTAATTTATTCCTAAAATGCAAGGATGGTTCAACATGTGAAGACAGATCATTGTAATACACAACATTAATATAATGAAGGAAAAGAAACACACAATTTCCTCTGCTGAAAAGTATTTGAAAAAATTCAACACATTTCCATGATAGAAACACCCAACAAATTACCAACAGAAGCTAACTACATCAACATAATAAAGGTCATATATTAAAAAACCCACAGCAGGGCACCTGGGTGGCTCAGTGGGTTAAGCCTCTGCCTTCAGCCCAGGTCATGATCTCAGAGGGAAGCAGCAGGGAGCCTGCTTTCCCCTCTCTCTCTGCCTGCCTCTCTGCCTACTTGTGGTCTCTCTCTGTCCAATAAAAATAAATAAAATCTTTTAATAAATAAATAAATAAAACAAAAACCCCACAGCTAACATATTCCATGATGAAAGACCAGAACCTCTTCCTCTATGCTCAGGATAAAGGATGACTGCTTAAATCACTTCTATTCAACATAGCACTGGAAATTCTAGTGAAACTAATTAGGCAAAAAAAGTTCAAGGCATCCAAATTGTAAAGAAAGTAGTAAAACTGCCTTTGTTCAAAGATAAAGTAATCTTGTATGTAGAAAACCCTAACAATTCCACACACAGACACACACAAAGAAATAATAAATGAATTCAGCAAAGTTACAGAATATTAAAACCAACTCAGAAGAATCCATTCCTATACAGTAACAATAAACAGTCCAAAAGAATATTAAGAAAACAATTCTATTTACAATGGTATCAAAAATAAACTTAATCATAGAAGTAGAAGACATACATTGCAAACTATCAAAATGCTGCTGAAAGCAGTCATAGAAGACACAAAGAAATGGAAAGATATCTCATGTTCGTGGATTGGAAGACTTAATATTAAGATGTCACTACTCAAAGCATTTATAGATTCAATGCAATATACATCAAAATCAAAGTATCATTTATAAAAACAGAAAATCCACCCTGTAATTCCTATGGAATCTCAGAGGATGCCAAATAGCCAAAACAATCTAGAAAGCAAAGTTGGATAATTCATACGCCTGATTCCAAAACTTAATACAAAGTTCTAGTCATCAAAACTGTGTGGCTCTGGTATACAGACAGAAATAGAGACCAAGGAAATAGAACAGAAAACCCAGAAAAAAACCATCACAAGCATGATCAAATGATTTTCATAACAGTACCAAGACTATCCAATGGAGAAAAGATAGTCTTTTCAATAAATGGTGCTGGGCAAACCAGATATCCACATACACAAGAATAAATCTGAGGCCATACCTTATACCATATGCAAACAATAACACTAAATCTATCAAAGATCTGAACATGAAAGCTCAAACTATAAAACTCTTTGTAAAAAGGATACAGGAGAAGTTTTAGGACATTGAATTTGAAAATAATTTCTTGGCTATAACACCAAAAGCACAGAAAACATAAATTGAACCTAATATTTAAAACTTCTATGCATCAGAGAACACAATCAAAAGAGTGATAAATAAGGCAATCTACAAAATCAGAGGAAATATTTGCAAATCATTTATCTGATAAGGAGTTAACATGCAGTATATATTTAAAAACAGAACAGAAGTCTCCTGCAACTTAAAAAAAAAAATTAAAGATGGGCAAAGGACTTGAAAAGATATTTCTCCGAAGAAATATGTAAATTGCCAATAAGTACCTGAAAATTACCTAATCAGTAATCATTGGGAAAATACAATTAAAAACTCTAATTAGATACTACTTCATATGTATTGGGGAGGACTGCTTTTAAAAATAAGAAAATAAGAGATGGTAAAGAGGTGGAAAAACTGGAACCCTTGTGCACTGCTGGTGGAAATATAATGGTACAGCTGCTATGGAAAACACTAGGACAGTTCCTCAAAAAATTAAAAATAAAATTATCGTAGGATTCAGCAATTCCACTTCTGGATATATAAACAAAAAAAATTAAAGCAAGGACTCGAACAGTTATTTGTATATCGATCTTCATGGCAGCACTATTACAACAGCCAAATTTCACTGGAATAATCCAAATGTCCATTTGATCCAGATATATGCAATGAAATATTTTTCAGCCTCAAAAACAAATGAAATTCTGATATATGCTATGACATGGATAAACCTTGAGGGCATTATGTTATGTACACTAACTCAGACACAGAAGAACAAACATTGCATGGTTCCATTTATGAAAGGTACCCAGAGGAGCCAGATTTATAGAGAAAGAACAATCAATCATGACCGCCATGGGCTGGAAAAGTGGGGCATTATTATTTAATGAGTACAGTTTCAGTCTGAGAAGATGACGAAGTTATGGAGATGGATGTGAAAGTACTTAATGTCACCGAATTGTACACTTAAAAATAAAGTTTATGTTACATATATTTTACCCCCCCTCAAAAAATCAATGAGATATGGTATTCCCTTAGAAAATCTACAATCACATGAAAGAAACTATACATACTTGGGCATCCTTATATCCATGAAAACCATGGCCTTCGAGAGCTCCACATTGAAGTGCATAGGTACCAAAACATGCTGTGTAGATACATTGAGTTTTCGTGCTTCTCTCCAATTATCACCTAATTATGGAAAACAGTACATGTTTACTTATTAGCACACATGTAATCTGAAAAACACATTAAACCTAAAATCACTACTAATACTTTGTAGTCATATACTGCATGGTATAGAAAAATCTTCCTACATCTACACAACCTTTTTTTTTTTTTTAAAAGTTATTTATTTATTTATTTATTTGACAGACAGAGATCACAAGTAGGCAGAGTGCAGGCAGAGAGAGAGGAGGAAGCAGGGTCCCCATTGGGCGGAGAGCCCGACGCGGGGTTCGATCCCAGGACCTTGAGATCATGACCTGAGCTGTAGGCAGAGGCTTTAACCCAATGAGCCACCCAGGCGCCCCCATCTACACAATCTTAATGCTACCTTCTCAGGTACACAAAATGAGCACGTAAATTCATTTCCCTTTCACTGCTTCAAAGACTGTTTCAACAGGAAAAGGCTTATTAAAAACCCAACAACATAGTTTAACCAAATCTACTGTGCATCCATTTAGTCACTACACCCAGCAGATACATAACACCCCCCCGCAAAATGGCTCCAAGGCAAAAGAAAAAGGAAGGTAGAGAAAAGTACAGTTCTCCTGTATTAATGAAAGCTACCATTTATTCAAGATTTCTAATAGGCACTGCTCCAGGCAATGTTTAAATTTTCATTTAATTCTCACAATGATGTTTAATCATCTCATTTTAGAAAACTGAGAAATTTTTAATTTGCTTATGGCCAAAAGGCTATATAAGTTGAAGTTTATATCCAGCTCTGCTAACGTGAAATTTGTGTGGTACAATGTATCTTCATATACATTACACTTTGAATCTAATTATTCTTGTAAGAAAAAGTAAAATGAACTATTACAATTTTATAAATTCTAATGGTATCAGGATTAGTGAAATATTTCCTTCTATTCTCAATTTATAGATAAAAAAAATATTTAGAAGGGTTTCAGTATTTATCAAGATAGTTTATGACAATTACTTAAAGTAACCACAATGCCAAAAATACATTACTCTAAAAAAGATATAATTATTTAAGAACAGTTAACACTCACAAAAACAATTCTAAATAATTCCAGTAATTTTCAGCAATAATGGAATACTTTAAATTTTTCTTCACAAAGCATCCCAACATCTTAAATATTAAGTACACTTCATGGACTTCAAAAATTAATGACCAAAATGTACCAAACATGCCACAATACTGTTATTTACTCCTTGGAAAAAAAACATTATGGGTTTTCTATAAATACTTTATATTTGCCACCCACTACACTTCTGGGCTTTTTCTACACCAATCAGAATATGCTAAAAATGGAAATCAAGTTTATTATCCCAAAGTGAACATAAAAATAATAAAAATGTTCCATGAATATACAATTTAATACTTTTAATAACCATTACTTTGGGTTCTCATTGTTTCTCTTTTTATTAGTTTGCTCAGATAATTAAAATTTGAGCATATACATACAGACCTCTAAAACATCCATCAATCCAACTGTTGAATTATCTAAATGTTTATTAACACTCCAGGGATTCAGACACAGGATGACACAGTAGAAAAAGGGATCAAGTAGTCTTGCGTCTCTCTCACTATCTACTTCTAGTGGCTCGACAATTTCTGGCTCTGCTGACTTCATCTAAAAACTAGATCAATAGCAAAGACTCCATCAAAAGTGAACGGGGTAAAAATATGCCTATGATACCCTCCTCAATCCTCCTAACATCCTCCTCTGTCTTTGTGTGGCTATTTATGGCCTGGAATGTCAGAGGCCCCAGGAATGCCTCTGGCTGTGAGCAGCCTCTTGTGATTGTCCTATATAAAACAAATATTTTAAATATGTGCCAATATCTTCAAGCAACCTTGTCCAAAGGATTTCTCAATCTCAGCACTATGGATACTTGGGCCAAATAAGCGTCATGGAGTGGCTTTCCTCTATAATGTAGCATTTAGTTGCATCCCTGACTTCCACTCACTAGATACTGTAATGCCCCTACTTCTCACCTGTGACAGTCAAAACTGTCTGCAGACACTGACAATGGCTCTCGAGCAGTAAAATCAAATACCTGAGATACTGCTCTTAGACACGGTCTACTATTACTTCCTACTCAAAAGTATACAAGCTTCTTTTTTTTTTTAAAGATTTATTTATTTGACAGATAGAGACCACAAGTAGGCAGAGAGGCAGAGGGAGAGGGGGAAGCAGGTTCCCTGCTGAGCAGAGAGCCTGATGCGGGCCTCGATTCCAGGACCCTGAGATCATGACCCAAGCCAAAGGCAGAGGCTCAATCCACCGAGCCACCCAGGTGCCTCTCATTAAAAAAAAAAAAAAAGATTGTACTTATTCATTTGAGAGAGAGAGAGAGAGAGAGAGAATGGGGAGGAGGGGGCGAGCGAGAAGCAGCCTCCCTACCGAGCAAGGAGCCCAACACAGGACTTAAGAGATCATGGACCTTGAGATCCATGGACACTGAGATCATGATCTGGGCCAAAAGCAGACACTTAACCAACTGGGCCGTCCAGGCATCCCAAAAATATAAAAGTTAACATATTTGGGATGAAGGTCTTCAGAGAAATTGTCTAAAAACCTCATCATTTCAGGAAAAAAAAAAATCAATAAGTAATGTATTATATACTTACCAACTGTGCTGTAAAGCAGCTGTATGCTTGTAAGCTGAACATCAAAGGAATCATAAGCTCTCTGCATGATCTCTTCAAGACTGGCCCCACCTGGTTTCATATCCGGCAATTCCGAACGACTTTTACTTGTCACCTTCAAGTTAATTTTAACAGTTTAGATGATGCAAAATACTTCAAAATAAAAATATAAATTTTGTATCTTTAAGACTGTAACACAAAAATTTAATAGAAGATAAGACAGACTCACAAGCTGACATGTAAGGCTAACAGAAATGTCTTTGTCCATGACATGTATAATGAGAAGACCAGGGACAAAGTGAATTTTTACATATTAAGTTATATTTCTCAATTATGTAATTAAAAGAGGAAAACCAAGCCAGCCCTGGAGAACAATACATTTGAAACTTTTTTATAACTGGTAAGAAGTCTTTTTATTAAAAAACAAAATTAAAAGACAAAAACAGCCTACAAAATGTTTCTATGTCACAATGACAGATATTTAGATAGTTTTCTAAGAAGAAGAATCCAGAATTAAGTATTAGGGTAGCTGAACTGTAGTCCCAACTCTGCCATTTAGACAACCTCATGCAAGTTATATTTGTACCATCTGCTCTTTGGCATACTATACATAACTACTTTTTTCACTTAAACATCCTGGAGATCAATCACTCCACAGTATATAAAGATCTTATTCATTCGTGTGTGTGTGTGTGTGTGTGTGCACGCGCCTTAACATTTTCACCTCTATTTTATGTGCAGCAGACTGTCAAAACTGGCTATCTCTAAAGGGTAATGAATTTTAGATAAAAGATTAAACAAATTATCTAATGTCACAAAACTAGATAGATACCTTATTCATGACTTTATGCTCCTGCTACCATACCACACTGCCCTTGAAACAATTCTATAACCAAAGTCAAATGTAAATAACTGTATAAATTTTATTGTAAACATAAATCCAGCAAGCTTCTATGTAATTACCAACTGAAGAATAAAAACAAAGAATAAAGGATAATGTCAATATCAAGGAAAGGCACATATTTTTTAGGTAGCTAGAAAAGCTTTCTAATATTACCTATCTTTCTTGGGTCTCTAAATCTTATAGCTGTTTAATATACATTTAATGATCTAGAGCAGTGCGGTCCCACAGAACTTTCTATGAGGATGGTATTGTTCTCTATCCGAGCTGAAATAACAGCCCCAGTCACTTAATACCATTAAATTCTTGTATGTGGCTAATGTGACTAAAGAACTAATTTTTTATGGTATTTAAATTTAATCAGTGTAAACAACTACATATAGAGCCAGTGAGTATAGAACAGTGCAGATCTAGACACACATAAAAAAATTATTCTCTACTTAAAACTGAGGAAGAAAAAGTGTACATAATTGGATGGAAAAGGAAATGACTTAGGTAAATGCAATTAGACTGTTTCTCAAGCTAGGATTATTTAATAGAAATTTTTAAATGTCCAATAAATAAATAAATAAATAAAATGTCAATATATACAGTTATATACACAAAAAATTCAGAAGACAAAGATTTGATTATTTCCAGAATCCCCTCCCATTTGATGTATTTTCATTAGTCAAATAGTAAATTTACATTGAAAAGGAAATAATCTCTTCAAACACTATTCTCAAATTCTATAAATATAATTCCTAGTTTCAACCCTAACCTACAGAATTCAAAATGACTATTTTGGTATCAGAAATATAGGAAAACTAATGAAACTTCACATTATTTACTACAAGGAAAGAGACTTATCATTCCTAAAATCTACCATAAAGCTAATAATCACAATAGCAAACCAAGCTGTCTAGAAAACAAAATACATTTTAAACAGGGAAACATCTTAAATATTATAATATACGGAAAATGTTAGCATATACCTTTAGATGACCAAGATCCAAAAGAAGAAGATTTGATGTAGGGCTAAAAATTCCATCTTGTGGGATAATAACATATGAAGCCTTCAAATTAATTTTGAGATCAAGAACTTTCTGTGTTTCGATAATATACAGTAGACCTGCAGAAAATTTAAATTGAAAATGTGAAGTATTAATTTTAAAAATACCTTAAGCAATGTATCTTCAACATAATGTAATTTGTTAATCAATGTGTGTATACACTCTTAATTAAATATAACTGGGTACAAAATTGTAATGATTCCTCTAAGAAATGTTTCTGACCCACAAACTCAATTTGGGTAAAACCAGGGACATACATATCTAAAAAATTATGTTTCCTGAAACATTCAGTGAGCTTGGAACTTAAGTACAAAACTGACTGACAGCATAGTTGTTCATTTTCTTTCCCCCAAATTATCTGTATTCAAACACAGACAACACGGCTTTACTCAAGTCTGTTTGCTGAGTGAGTCAGGTACGACAGTCCCAAGAAGGTGCCAGAAAGGATAATCTGGCATTCAATATTCTTGGTCTCACACTGTTAAGCATTTCTCTACCCTAATTTCCAACTCCACTGTAAGACTTCCTCAACCAAAATAATCTGTGTCATGTGTTCCTGACTCTACAAATCCAAGTCCTATACTCCCTGGAAATCTCACCTTAGGCCTTACTGTCAATGAGAGCTTTCTGGATGCCAGGTCACAGTGATCTGTCTAGTTTGTTTCTTAACAGAAGAGGGGGACGTTGAATATTTGGTTTTGGATATAAGTCTACTGTGTCTCTCCTCTACTTCCCACTGCACTTAGAACAAAATCTGAATTGTTTAAAAGGACTTTCAAAGTTTTGTTTTACTGACACTGTGCCTGCCTTTTTAACATCATTCCACTACCCCTCGCTTACTACGTTAGGACCAACGTAGCCTTCTGGAGCTGCCAAATTCTGTCCCAGGCTGGGACCCTCACATTTTAACACTGCTATGAAGGTTCTTCCTTATACTCTTCAGCTGGGTGGGTCCTAGAGACAGACAGACAGACACACACACACACACACACACACACACACACACATCTGGTCTTAATGTTACTTTTCAAAGAGCTATTCTCTGACCCTATCATCTAAACTATATGGAGATAACCCATTATTCTCATTTCCTTCACAGCATCTGGGCCTATTAGAATTTGTTTCCTCCATAAACTCCGAACTCACCCATGTGCCTGCTCTGTGAAAGTGGATCTGAGCATTTTTGATACTTTTCTGTTGCAAATTAGTAGGCGATAGGAAACCCTTGGTGAGACACTGCATGGAGACAAAGTGTTGCTTCCTGGTGTCAGTGTGCTCACTCAGCCAATATCCTACAGTGATGTGACTTTCTCCAAACCCAGGCACATGCTGTGCACAAATACCAACAGCATCCAACAGCCATCCTTTCCCTAAAAACCCCCTCACTCAGTGTCACAGCAGAACGCATTCAGTGAGACACTGTCCCAGGAACAGCTTCACCATCACATCAGAGGGTAAGTTCAAGGAAGTTTCAGAGAGCAAGTTTCCAGCCACTTTCCCCAACATGGGATGAAATTCACTCCTTGGCGAAGACAAGGATATCCTGCCAGGGAATGCAAGGTCAGTGTGATGGCAGTGGGTACTTCTTACAACTACTCTTCCTATGATCTTTAAAATAATATTTTTAAGTGAATTTTAAATTTTTTATGTAGATGACACTTAGTTTTATGTCTGTCCTATCTCATCAAATCCATCAAAAGGCAAAAACTACATCTGTTTTTATCACTACTTTGTTCTCCAAAACTTAGCACAGCATCCAATATAGATTTGGCTCACGACAAATATTTGACTGAGTAAATAAATGAGATCACTGAAAGAAATAAATGACTACGATCCTATCAAAGAGCCTTATTTTTCAAATGAAGGGTTTTCATAAATGACCATATCTGTCAAAACAACCATATTTGACAACAGTAACTAATTACATGGTTATGTTCTAGAAGCTGATCCCCCTACTTGACAAAGAGGAAAAGATCTGAAAACCTTCACTCCTAAGAATGAAGAAAATAATACAAGAAAGATACCAGGTTCTAGAGGAAGAGGATAATAAATAGAGGCCAATATAGAAAGAAAATAAAAGAAAAGATTGAGAGAATGAATAGAGAGAAGAACCAAAAAAGATAAACTATGTAACAGATTAATCTCTTCCCAAATTGGTAAATTTTAGCTTTCTGGAAAAACATTAAAACACATTATTCAACTTTTTAAATTAAAAACTTATACTAGCAACCCACTTTTTCATAATATTAACATTTTATGCTAATAATAGCTAACATTATTTGTGCACAGAAGAAAACAAGAGTTAGACGAATAGATTCAAATAGTTAAGCCTGTTAATGTAGAAGTTAAAATACTAATGACTTCCACTTCTTAAAATATTTAACATCTGGAGAGAAGTCCAAGACAGCAGAGGTACAGGAGACCTCTGTTTCATCTGGTCCAAGGAACTCACCTTGATAGCTATCAAATCATTATGAACATCTGCAAACCCAACTGGAGATCTAAGAATTGCACAGCTGCAACTCTACAAATAGGAAAGCGACGACTTTCTGCAAGGGAGGAGGTGCAGAGAAGTGACTCCGAAGCGCTATGTGGGGAGATACACCAAGGGGGGGGGAGGGAGTCTCTATCAGGCAGCAAACTGGGGGTGGAATCCTAGATGGGACAGTGTGGTGTCAGGATCCTTGGGGTCACAGGAAGACTGGGGGTGCTTGAGTGCAGCAGAGTTCCTAGACATCAGAACAGGGAAGCTGGCTACTACATGTGATGCCAGGAGAGGGCTCTAAGCTCAGGGTTGCCATAAATTGCGACCATGGCATGGTCAGGTGACTGCTCTCCAGAAGGGGCCCAGTAAGTGGCAGAACCAGGGAGACCCTTCTTTCTCCCCAAGGGGAGCAGTACGGGAGAGCGCTGCGGGAATCTGAAGGGTTTGGAGACTCTGCACAGGGTGGTGTACCTGTGACAGAAATGCTCAGCCACAGCCTGGGTGAAGATGGAATACAGCCAGAGACCAGGGTGACAGACTGCTCTTCTCTGAGGGGTCAGTGAGGAACGGGGCCCTGAGCTCCCAGCTCCAGGCCATAGACTGGCAGGCTGCAGTTTTCGTGTTTTCATTCTCATCCTCTAAAGCTGCAGGGAAAGCCTTCAGGAAACTAAAGCCACAGAGAGCAAATGGGAGCACATTACTTAACCTGGCTCCCTGGCAAGGGCGAACAATACCACCTGGGGCAAATACACTGCAGAATCAAACCAATAGGCTCCTCCCCCAGAAGATCAGCAAGAACATCCAGCCAAAACCAAGTTTACCAATCAATGAGAACTGCAAAACTCCAGCACTAGAATACAGCACACAGAACTCATGGGTTTTTTTTCCCCATGATTCTTTAATCTTCCAATTTTAATTTTTTAAACTTTTTTCTTGTTCCTCTTAGAACCAATTTCTTATTTTATCAACTCCTTTTTAAAAACTTTCTATAAGGATGCCTGAGTGGCTCACACAGTTGAGGGTCTTCAGCTCAAGTCATGATGCCAGGGTCCTGGGATGGAGTCCCACATGGTGCTCCTTGCTTGATGGGGAGCCTGATTCCCCCTCTGCCTATCACTTCCCCTGCTTGTGCAATAGTCTTCCTCTCTCTCTGACAAATAAATCTTGTTTAAAAATCTGTCATTTTTAGTTACTTTTTATCCCTTCTTTGTATTTAATTTTGTGTGTGTATGTTTTTCTTTCATACAATCTAGGGATGCAGTAACTTCTGTAACAATATATTATATTTATATATATAAAATTATATATTATATATTTGAGTATAATAAAAATATACCCAAAATCTAGTGTATAGCCCTGTTCTATTCACCTGTCTGATCATATTTGTTTTTCTTCCTTTTTTTTTTGTTTCTTTTGTTATTTTTTCGTTTTTGTTAAAATTCTTTTTTGCTTCTCATCTTTATAGTTACATTCTCTCCTTTCAAAATATTTAATTTTGTTTATATATATATATGTGTGTGTGTGTGTTTCTTTACAATTTTGAGATGTAGTCTCTTATCACAAACCAAAATACACTCAAGACACAGAGTATTGCTCTGTTCCAGTCACCTGTTTATATCCTTTTCTCCCCTCTTGTTTTTTTCCCTCTTGTTTCTTGACTTTTTTCATTTTCACAGTTATAGTCTATCCTTTCATTGTATTCAATTTTAATCTTGTACATGTATAAGTTTTTCTCTCTTTACAATTTTGGGATCTAGTTTTCTAACCAGCTTTCTAAGAAACAGATCAAAATACACACAGAATCCAGTGTGCTGATCTATTCTGTTCACCTGTCTGATTATATTCTTTTTCTTTCTTTTGTTTCCTTTTTTGGTTTCAGCTCTCTTCTGATTTGGTTAGTATATATTTCTCTGGGATCATTGTTGCCATTTGAGTATTTTGTTCTCTCGTTCATCTATTCTTCTCTGGACAGAATGACAAGATGGGAAGATGGGAAAAGCTCACTTCAAGAAAGAGAACTAAAGACAGTACTTACTGCTAGGGTTCTAATCAGCATGGACATGAGTAATGTCCAAACTAGAGTTCAGAATAACAATTATACAAATACTAGGTGGGCCTGAAAAAAGCATAGAAGATACTTGAGAATCCCTTTCTGGAGAAATAGAAAAACTAAAATCTAACTAAGTTGAAATCAAAAAAGCCCATTAATGGGGCGCCTGGGTGGCTCCGTGGGTTTAAAGCCTCTGCCTTTGGCTCAGGTCATGATCCTAGGGTCCTGGGGTCGAGCCCCACGTCGGGCTCTCTGCTCTGCAGGGAGCCTGCTTCCTTTTCTCTCTCTGCCTGCCTCTCTGCCTACTTGTGATCTCTGTCTACTAAATAAATAAAATCTTAAAAAAAAGAGAGAGAGAAAAAAAAAGCCCATTGGGACGCCTGGGTGGCTCAGTTGGTTAAGCAGCTGCCTTCGGCTCAGGTCATGATCCCAGTGTCCTGGGATCGAGTCCCACATCGGGCTCCTTGCTCGACGGGGAGCCTGCTTCTCCCTCTGCCTCTGCCTGCCACTCTGTCTGCCTGTGCTCGCTCTCTCCCTCTCTCTCTCTGATAAAAAAAAAAAAGCCCATTAATGAGATGCAATAAAAAATGGAAGTTCCAAATGCTAGGATAAATGAGTCAGAAGAGAGTGATATAGTGATATATCACTATTCTACAGTGATATAGAAGACCAAATGATGGAGAATAAAGAAACTGAGAAAAAGAGAGACGAACAATTACTGGCTAACAAGGGGAAAATCTGAGAGATAAGTGATACCATAAAGTGAACAAGATTAGAAAAACTGGCATCCCATAAGAGGAAAGAGCAAGAGGGTCAGCAGGTATATTAGAGCAAATAATAGCAGAGAATTCCTCTAATCTGGAGAAAGAAACAGGCATCCCAGTCCTGAGGCAGAGAGACTCCCCCTCTAAAAATTAAAAAAAAAAAAAAAAAAAAAAAAAAGGTCAACACCTGACATATAATAATGAAACTTGCAAATCTCAGAGACAAAGAGAAAATCGCAAAAGCAGCTCCAGAAAATAGGTCCATAACCTACAAGGTTAGAAACATTACACTGGCAGGAGACCTATCCACAGAGACCTGGGAGGCCAGAAAGGACTGGCATGATAGATTCAGGGTTTTAATGAGGAAAATATGCAGCCAAGAATACTTTATCCAGCAAGCATGTCATTCAAGAAAGAAGTGATAGAAAAGCTTCTAGGACAAACAGAAACAAAAAGAACTTGTGATCACCAAACCAACCCTACAAGAAATAATTTTTAAAAGGGATCCTTTCAGCAAAGAGAGAGCCCAAAGTAACATAGATCAGAAAAGAACACAGACAATACAATATATAGAAACAGTTCCTTTACAGGTAATACAGTGGCACTAAATTCATATCTTTCAATAGTTACCCTGATGTAAATGGGCTAAATGCCCCAATCCAAAGACACAGGATATCAGATTGGATAAAAAAGCAAAACCCATCAATATGCTGTCTGGAAGAGACTCTTTTTAGACTCAAAGACACCTTAGATTTAAAGTGAGGGGATGGAAAGCAATTTATCACGCTAATGGACATCAAAATAAAGCTGGGGTGGCAATCCTTATACCAAATAAATTAGATTTTAAACCAAAGACTGTAGTAAGAGATAAAGAAGAAACTGTATCATAATTAAAGGATCTATCCAAGAATATCTAATAATTATAAATGTTTATACCCCTAATGCAGGAGCAGCCAATGATACAAGCCAATTAATAACAAATTAAAGAAACACATTGATAATAATACAATTTTAATAGGGGACATTAACACTCCACTCACTGGAACCTGACTAAGATTCCTTCTCTTCCTCTCCCTCTGCTCTTCCCCTACCCACCTCGAGCACATGCATGCACTCTCTCTTCCTCTAAAACAAAAACAAAAACAAAACTGTAATGTGTAGAATTGGCTAATCATGTTGTATACCTACTGCTAAGACTGTAAGTCAACTATACTTGAATGAAAATCTTAAAAAGAAATAACAATACCATGTAAGTGCTAAGGATAGTAAATGGCAGTTCAACTGTTCAAATCCTCCTAATGACTGAGAGAGGGTAAAAATTTTTTATTAAATTTCTATCCTGAGAAAAATATGTCCTAATTACTAGAGTAAAAAAGGAGAATGTTTGAAATGGTATAGTGAGGGGGTGGAGGAAAACAAATTAATGCTAAAAAAAGGGAAAAAAAGAAAAAAAGTATATAAATACAGACTGAGAAATATCCCACTGCATGTTGTTGTTATGACACATCTAAAAGTAAAGATATAGGGTAAAGGAACAAAAAAATAGTCAAATTCAAACTAAGAAAAAACTAGAACATCCATACTAATATCAGAAAAAAGAAATCAAAATATTATAATTGGAAAAAATTAAAACATTATAAAAAATACACACAGTCAACTTCATATAAAGGGAAGATTTGGTTCATTGGAGAAAAATTTTGTATTGTGTATGTACCTATTGGCAGCAAATTTATAAAGAAAAATATGACAAATCTTAAAGAAATAGACAAATGTATGTATATTCAGTGACATTATTTTTCATCTGTTTCTCTGAAGAACTACTGAAACATGGTGACAGAAGACAGGAAACAATTCCAATAAGAATATAGAAGACTTGAAGTACAGAAGATAAATATGACCTAAAAATATGTATAGGTATGAAAAATATAAGTGTTTCAAACATATGTGAAACATTTTTTAACTTACCATATACCGAGCCAGAAAGCAAGTATCAAGAAATTGCAAAGCATTAAAATCATACAGATCAACTTTATATAATCTTATATATTTTAAATACATATATATTTAAAATATATCTTAAAATGGAATCTGTAATTTAAAAATCTTCCACAAAGAAATCTCCAAGTTCATATGGTTTTACTATTCAATTAGGTAAAATACTGGAAGAAAAAATAACACCCAATCTCACAAAAACTCTTCAAAAGAATAAAAAAGAATAGAATTTTTATTTTCTGAGGCCAACGTATTAAAATCTAGAGTTCATTACATGAAAGAAAAATGAGAGGTTCATTCTCTCATGAACAGAATTCCAAAAATCCTAACATAATATGCAATTAATTTCAATGTCACAGTAAGTTTGTCCATTCTGAGTATAAGAAAGGATTATTGTTATACCGGAATTTTTAATATCAGTACTAGTTAGTTTCAACTAAACTGTATCTAGTCTAGAAGCATAAATTTAAAGTATACCTTACTAAACTCAGTTTAATATGACTAAAAGTTTAGTATAGAGGGCGCCTGGGTGGCTCAGTGGGTTAAAGTCTCTGCCTTGGGCTCAGGTCATGATTCCAGGGTCCTGGGATCGAGCCCCGTATCAGGCTCTCTGCTCAGCAGGGAGCCTGCTTCCCCCCTCTTTCTCTCTGCCTGCCTCTCTGTCTACTTGTGATCTCTGTCTATCAAATAAATAAATAAAATATTTTAAAAAATAAAATTAAATAAAATAAAAGTTTAGTATAGGATATAATTCTTAATATTCCGACCTTAATACTAGCATTTACCTGTTGCTGTCTTGTCACGAAATTCTTCAAGTTTTGTCAAAGTCGCTGATGTGAGCTGTGCTAGATTTACCTCTTTTGGAGGTCTGAAGAAGTCCACTATACTATTTACTGTTCTCTGTTAAAATAAGTACCATTAACATTAGGCACAAAGTCAAAGCAAACAGAAATATATTAAAACTTAGTGATTAAAAAACTGCTTACTGCATCATATATCATTTCTAAAGGTTCAGCTTCTATGATACACCTCTGAGCAGCAGTTTCATCTAAAGGATTTATCTCAAATATAATTTGGAAGAGTGATGTAGCATCATCCAATGAAGACAGGAGGCGGGGTTTTGTCGAATTATCTGGTAAGCCAGTAACATGAAATGAATCAATTTTGGTTTCAAATCTACATGGAAAAAGATAGGACAAAAATTAGCTATCGATCCAATTTTACATTTTACAGTATTTTTTAAACATAAAATACAGTAAAAATTAACAATTTCAATTTTTATTTCGTCCTATTTCATTCCACTCACATCAAAGAAAACATAGAACTATTTGATCTGAATTGACACAGATTAATTCACAAACAACCCTATTTACATGCTGATCTCTAAATTTAAAAAAACCATGAAGGGAGTCAGATTCCCAGAGCAGAAGCTCACAAAAGAAAACTATCATGTATACCAGTGCCAAAGCTGGAAAATTTAAACTGTTTCATTCTTCTGAACTGCTGGAGATTCAAAGTGGACAACTCTAGGGGACCCGATCATAGGAGCCCCCCTCAACAATATTTTGAAATATACCTCCAGGAACTGGACCAGGTTCCCACAAAAAATTTTGGAGAAAAAACCCATCATGCTTCAGGCAAGAAAAGGGGAAAAGGAGCCCTTTAAAAAATATGACACAGCACTATGTTCTTCTTTAAAAAAACATGCTCTTTAGAGAAACTAGTTAACTAGAGCTTAACCTAATTAAGTACTATCAAAGTCAAAATATCTACAGAAGGGAAATACCCAACTTCAGTCAGGTCTACTATTCCATATGGAAGAAGGGAAATACCCAATTTCCCCAACTCCTGCCATTCTGTCCCACTAAGGCAGGGAGAGGGGGAGTACTGAGAAACTTTTAAAGTTCACAGGCCAGAAGCAAGGGATCATTAAAAAACTGAGAGCAAATCACAGCACCAGAGAATGCTTCCTTTTCCCACACATCCTACAACCAAATCATTAAAGGCTTATTTGTAATAGTTCTTTTCATCCAGTACTTCACATCTGGCTATAAAGAACAAAATAGCATAGCATCTCAAAAGGCAAACAACCCAACTTGAAGTGATAAAACTATTTAAAGTAACAATTAACATGCTAAGGTGTTTAACGGACTAAGGAAACAACATGCAAGAACAGATGAACAGTGTAAGCAGAGAGATGGAAATCCTAAGGAAAAAAAACAAAAATAAACATTAAAGATCAGAAACACTGTAACCAGAATGCATTTAATATGTTTATTAGGATACAGACACAGTTGAGGAATTAATCCCTGAGCTGGAGAATATATCAAGAGTCATAAAAATAGGTAAAGCAGAGAACAAAGACTACAGAACAGAATAACCAAGTGCTGTGGGACAACTACAAAAGATGTACCATATGCGTAACAGGGATACCAGAAGAAAGAGAAAAGTGCAGAAGATTTTAAACAAGAAGGACTGTCAATTTCCCCAAAATAATGTCAGGCACTAAGTCATGGATCCACAAAGGTCAGAGCACATTAAGCAGAATAAATGCAAACAAATAACCAAAAAACTACACCAAGGCATATTTTTAAACTACAAAAAATATAAAGAAATATAAAATATATATATAAAATACAAAGAAAAAGTCTTGAAAGAAACTAAAGGAAAAAAACCACCATACATATAGAGAAGCACAGCTAAGGATTATAGCTACCTTCTCAGAAGCAGGGAAGCAAAAAGAGTGTAGTGAAAATATTAAAGAGGGAAAAAAAAAACCCCACCAACCTAAAATTCTGTACCCTAAGAAATTTCCCTTCACAAGTTAAAACAAAGACTTTCTAAGAAAAACAAAAAATATAAATTATCGTAAATAGACCTGTCTTTTGAGAAATATTAAAAGAAGTTATTTAGAGAGACTGTAAGGCAGAAATTCAGACCTACATAAAGGAAGAGAGATGGAGAGGAAAAAAGTAAAGGTAAAATAAAAACTCTTATTTTACTTATTTTATTAATCAAATTAATATATTCAAAATAATAGTAACAATGTGTATGGTTATATACACTTACATGTATGTCTTATGTATATTTTATACTTACATATGTTCACATATAAGTGAAATAAATAGGAGCAACAATACAAAGAACTAGAAAATAGATTAAGGATTTTTTTTTTTATTATTATCAAGTACTCCCACTACTCATGAAATGCTACACTGTTATTTGAAAGGAGACTTGAAAAAAAAAAAAAAAAGCTATAACTGATATGTTAAGAAAGGAGAGAAAACAAAACCATATGAGACACCAATTAAACTGGGGAGCCAGGGTCACTCAGTTAAGCATGTGACTCTTGATAACAGCTCAGGTCTTGATCTCAGGGTTGAGTTCAAGCCCCATGCTGGGGAAAAAAAAAAGATACTCAAACCACAAAAGGCAAGAAAGACCCAAAAAAAAAAAAAAAAAAAAAAAAAAGGAAAAGAAAAAGAGCAAACAAATAATAAACAGCAAAGATTATGGTAGATGTTAAGGGAATGAAAAGACAAGTCACAGTCTATGAAAAATATTTACAAAAGGCACATCTGATAAAAGACTGTTATCCAAAATATACAAAGAACACTTAAAATTCAGTAAGAAGAAAACAAACAGTTAAAAAAAAAAAAATGGGCCAAAACCTTAACAGACACTTCATCAAAGACAACCTATACATGGCAAATAAGCAGATGAAAAAATGTTCTACATCATAAGTTGTCAAAGAAATGCAAATCGGACACACCTGGGTGGCTCAGTCAGTTAAGCATCTGCCTTCATCTTGGGTCATGATCCTGCAGTCCTGGGATGGAGCCCAGCATTGGGCTCCCTGCTCAGTAGGGAGTCTACTTCTCCCTCTGACCCCCACCCTGCTCTTGTGCTCTCTCTCACATTTTCTCTCTCTCTCTCTCTCTCTCTCAAAAAATAAAATCTTTTTAAAAAATGCAAATTAAAACAATAAAGATTCCACTACACATCTATCAGGAGTGGCCAAAATCTAAAATACTGACAATGCCAAATAAAAGCAAGGATGTAGAGCAACAGGAACTCTCCTACGTTGTTGGTGGGAATGCAAAAATGGTACAGTCTCGTTGGAAAAGAGTTTTGCAGTTTCTTACAAGACTAAACAAACCCTTACCATATTATCCAGTGGTCATGCTCCTTGGTAATTACTCAAAGAAGCTGAAAACTTATGTCAATATAAAAACCAAATACGATACAAACATACAAATGTTTATAGCAGCTTTGTTCATACCTGCAAAAACTTAGAAACAACCAAGACGGCCTTCAGTACGTGAGTGGATAAACTGTGTTACAGCCAAATAATGTCATTAAGCACTAAAAAACAAACACACTACTGAACCATGAAAAGACATAAAGGAAGTTTAAATGCATATTACTAAGTGAAAGAAGACACTCTAAGAAAGAAAGAAGTCACTCTAAGAAAGATACATAGTGCAGGATTCTAACTGCATGCATGACATTCTCGAAAACAGCAACAAGTATGGACGCAGTAAAAAGATCAGAGGGCGGGGATGAGGATGATGAACTGGCAGAACAGAGGATTTTTAAAGCAATGAAAATACTCTATGATACCATAATAATGGACATGCCATTATGTTTGTCCAAACCCATAGGAAAACACACCATCAAGTGTGAATGGCCATATAATATATGAACTCTGGGTAAATATGATGTGTCAACAAATGCAGGTTCGTTGTTGGTAAAAAAAAAAAAAAAAAAGTACCACTCTAGCTAGCACTTGATGTTGAAAATGGAGGCTATGCATGTGCAGGGGGTATAAAGGTAACTTCCGTACATTTCTCCCAATTTTGTTATAAGCCTAAAACTGCTCTAAGAAAGAAATAAAGTCTTAAAAAAAAAAAAAAAAAAGGTAATGGAGGAGTATTATCATGGAAAATTGCCAAGCAAGGTGCTCTAAGAATCACTCTCTCCACTGTGACAACCATGAAGCTAGCAAAAATTGCCAGAGTCAACATCTCTGCAAGCCTGGAATTTAATCAATGAAAAACTTACACCAACCGAGGAAGTGCTTAATGAAGACCACTACATTTCAGAAAGAAAGCACTTTGCCATTTTTATTTAACTTTCTATCATCCCCTATTTCTGAGCACAGCAGTGACTATGGTAAGCAAGCCACATCCTTGTGTGGCCAGATGGAGCTAGGAGACTAATACAGCTGTTAATGTCTAAATGTGTGTGTCTCACTCAAAATTCATTTGTTGGAATGATAATGTCCATTGTGATGATATCTGGGGCCTTGGGTCAGGAGAGCTATGGGATTAGAGGTCTTATAAAAGAGACCCTACAGAGAGCCCTAGCCCCTTCCATCTCATGAGGACACTGCAAGAAACTTGCAGTAGGAAATTTGAAAGAGGCCTTTTAGCAGAACCTGGCAGTGCTTGCACCCTGATGTTAAACCACCAGCTTTCAGAACTGTGAGAATTAAATTTCAGTTATTTATAATATCAGTCTGGGATATGTTATCATTGTAGCCCAAATGAAGGAAGAAAGGAGTTTTGTTCTTAAAATAATGTGGTCAAGTGTTTTCACCTGCTTACAGTTCCCTAAGGAATCAGTGCAGAGAGTGACCTCTATTTTGTTCTCTGGTCATGCAGACAGAGGTAACATCTGTCCAAAAAATCAAAGAAATGGACTAATGATATCTGTCTGAAGAAGGGAAAGTGGACAGGAAAAATACCGGCTGGATCCCAAAGCCCAGGAATGATGAGGGAAAAGGCTCAGAAAGGCCACATGTAAATCATGGAAGCTGGAGTGCAACAAATGTGCTGAGAACCCAATGTACACGCAGAAAAGACCTGATCAGAGCCTGGACATGCACCTCTAATGGATCTGGAAGCTACCTTCAAGCAGAAGGTGAATGCCAAGCCAGAGATGTAGAAAACCTGGCAGGGTTCTGAAGTGCCACAGCTCAAAGCCAAGTAAAAGGACTAGAGAGTATTTCTCAGTTTTGGTTTCAGGAATTTAAGGAAATGTCATTTCACTGTGTGATCACCGAAATAATGGAACAGATACTTCAGTAATCACAAATGACAAAGAATAGAGTCTTCCCAAAAATAGTTTGGAAAATTCAGTGGACTCATTTGCAAGGGCTGCTTAATAAATTATTACAAACAGAGGGTCTTAAAACAAGAACTTATTCTCTCACAAATACAGAGAGGCCAGAGGTCTGAAATCTGTTGGTTCCTTCTGGAGGCTCAGAGGAATAATATGTTCCATAATTTTCTACAAGAATGGGGTCATTATCAGGAATCCTTGGTATAAGTTGGCCTAAACATATATCATGCTTATCACTATCACCTCACTGGCATTCTTCTCTCCCTCCAAAATCATGAACAAGAGAAGGATGTTCACTTTCAACACTGTTCTACAAGTTCTGGCCAAAGCAATTAGCCAGGAAAAAGAAATTAAAGGTACCTAATTGGAAAGGAAAAAGTGAAAATCTATTCATAGATGATATCACTCTACATAGCTTTAATACTTTAACAACACAGGGGTTGGAGAAATGACAGTCTGCAAAGTTAAAAATCCACATATAACTTTTGTCTCCCCAAATTCCTAATAGCCTACCATGGATGAGAAAGCTAACCGGTAGCATTAACAGTCAATGACACACACTTTGTGGTATGTTTTATGCTGTATTCTTACAACAGAGAAAAAAAAATTTTTTTTAATCGTAAGGGAGAAAAAATACATTTGCAATACTGTAAAACAAAAACAAAAACCATAGATAAATGAACCCATGCAATTCAAACCCATGTTATTCAGGGATCAAAGGTATACAGAAAATTCCAAAGGATCCACAAAAAAAAAAGAGTTAATATAGCAAAGTTACAAGGCACAAGATGAACATGTCAAAATCAACTACGCTGCCATACATCTACATGAATAAACTGAAGAGGAAACTGACACAATTCCATCACATTAACATCCAAAAATATTTAACCAAAAAAGGACTTGAACACTGGACAAAATAGTGCTGGAAGAAACATAGAAAGACCTAAATAAATGGAAGGATATCTATACTCATTGACTGGAAAACCTACTACCGTTATGATAGCAATACTACTGAAAACAATCTATACATATAATGTAATCCCTATCAAATTCAAAGCAGCTTTTGTGTGAAAAGCCAAATCCTCAAATTCATATGGATTTGCAAAGGATCCAAATATCCAAAATATTCTTGAAAGAGTACAACACGATGGAAGACTTGCACTTTCCAATTTCAAAATTTACTACAAAGCTACAGTAATCAAAGCAGTGTGGAACTGACATATGGATAGACAGAATGAGTCTATAGAATGGAAGGAAATAGAATTTAGAGTCCAGAAATAAAGCCATACATTTCTGGCCAACGGATTTTCAAGAAGCGTAACAAGATCATTCAATGAAGAAAAATAATTTCTTAAGCAAGTGGTCTCAGGACACCTGGATATCCACACACAAGTGAATAAAATTGTATTCACTGTCCATACCATTTACAAAACTTAACTCATTGTGGATAGTAAACCTAAACATAAGAGTTGAAACTATAATACACTTAGAAAATACAAGAATAGATTTCCATAATCTTGGGTTAGGCAAACCTTCTTAGATACTATACCAAAAATTATATTATATAGGCAAGCTTTCTTAAGATATTATATCAAAAGCATAAGCAATGACAGAAAAATAACTCAGATAAAATATATTCCATCAAAATTAAAAACAGTGCATGAAAGGACATTATCAAGAAAATGTGAGGACAAGCTAAAGAATGGAAGTAAAGATCATGTATCTACAGTCTAGCATATATAAAGTATTTTTACAACTCAACAAAAAGAATAACCCAATTTAAAAAAAGGACCCAGTGAAGATGTATATAGTCAACACCCATAGGAAAAGATGTTGAATATCAATAGACATTAAGGCAATACAAAAAAACACAATGAGAAAACACATTTCACACCCACAAGAATAGCTATAATTTAAAGGCACATACAAGAAAATAAGTGTTGGAAAGAAGATGGAAAATCTGAAATCCTTGTACACTGCTAATGGAAATGTAAAATGGTTCAGCTCTATGAAAAACATAGAAAAACAGTGGCCCCTCCTCAAAAAGTTAAAAAAAGAATTATGCTATGACTCAAAAAATTCCATTCCTAGGTACACAGGAAAAGAATGTGTATTCAAATTCACACCCTTGAATGTTCACTGTGGTATTATCACAATAGCCAAAAGATAGAAAGAACTCAAATTTCCATAGAACAAATGAATAGAACAAACAAAATGTGGTAAATACATACAATGGAGTATTATGCAGCCTTAAAAAGGAATGAAATTCTGATATACACAACAACACAGATGAGCCTTGAAAACATTATGCTAAGTAAAATAAACCAGACACAAGAGGTCACGCAATGCATGATTCCATTTTATGACATATCCAAAAACAAAGCAGACTCGGGTCTTCCAAGGGCCATGAGGAGGGGAGTGATTCTTAATGAGTATGGTATTTCATTTTATGGTAATATTTTGACTAGATAGGACTAGATTTAATATGAATATATTAAATCTCATTGAATTGTGGTCTTTAGAAAGATTAATTTTATGATGTCAGTTTTACTCCAATAAAGAAAATTCATTAAAATACAGTTAATGAATTAGCAAATGCATATATTCCCTAAAGAAAATTCCCAAATCACTATTATACCGGTTAAAGATACTTGATAAAGCAAAGTAACCTAAGCCTAAAGCAAGAAAAATTTTAAAAATATAAAGGTTAGAGAATAAATTAATAAAACAGAGAATGGAAAAAATATAGCAAAAACAAAACCAAACTCTTTTTTTGAAAATAAGAATAACAAAATTTAACTAGTCTAAGAAATAGGAGCAAAGACTCAAAAAAATTAAATATTTTTAAAAATATATTATTACCGGGGGGGGGACAAGATGGCGGGGTACTAGGAAGAGGCGTCTTTTCAGCTGGTACCCCAAAGTGAGCTGATTACCTACCAAAGAACTCTGATCACCCATGAAATCAGCCTGAGATCAGAATTATACACGTCTGGATCTCTACAGGGGCAGAAGACGCCAGTGAGCAGGTAAAGCGGAATGGGAACAGCGGACTGATATCGGAAGATAAACAAAAGGGGGAGGGAGCCACCAGAGGCGACCGGTGCAAAAGTAATACCCCGATACGAGCGAGAGTGCCCTGAGTCTGGGGACCAGCATTAACTCGGAGACTGGTTGAAAGCACTCCAAAAGAGCAAAGGATCGCGGGGGCAAATTGTGGGAATCGGGGCGGCTAGGGACAGGGGCTTGAGTCCCCGGTCCCAGACGGCCTCCCAGGCGCGGAGGCAGAGAGAGTGCGGCGGAGAAACCGGCTCCTGGTCCCTAAGCCGCCAGCATGCCCCAGAGCGCGGGGTTCCGGCTCCTGTGAGGGGATGGGAGCCGGTCTGCAGAAAGCGCGCTAGCCCTACCACAAAGCTTGAGATGCGCGTGCACGTCGCTCCAGCTCTCCTGGGTTTCTAAGGCCCTGGGGCGCTTCTTGACCCGGGCCATTGTTTCAAAGTCTAAGCCGCGCGCCCGCGAAACTCTTCCCCGGACAGAGGCGCGCAAAAGCCCAGCCTGCGGCTTACGGACCAGCGCCCCGTTCTCAGTGCCCCAGACGCGTGCCCGACCCACAGCCGCCTCTGAAAAGAGGTGCGCGCAAGCCGGGCACTCCCAGCCCCGGCCAGCGGCAAAATCTCAGTGTGCGATCGCTGCTTGGAACCTCTCTGGCGATCAGGAGCTCCCAGACAGCCGCCACTGCCTTGGCTTTGGGGACGAGCAAAAGATCCTGCGCCCCCAGGGTCTTTAACTTGGAACCTGCACTGCCAGCGTCCAAGGGGGAATTTATTCAGCTTCTGCACCCAGACTGAGGCTTCTGAGACGGAGATCAGGAAGTGTTCCAGGGTGCACCTTGACTGCACCAGAGTTGATACATCCAGCTACATCTGTTCAGTCTTCTCCCACCAAAATGACTAGGAGGAGGAATGCCCAACAGAAGAAAAATACAGAGGATGGACCTTCCGCAACAGAGCTAACGGCTATCAACATAGACAATATGTCGGAAAGAGAATTCAGGCTAACAATTATCCAGGCAATAGCTAGGTTGGAGAAAGCCATGGATGACCAAACAGAATTGATTAGAGCCGAACTGAAAGCGACCAGACAGGATGTTCACAATGTTAGGGCGGAGCTTAAAGCTACCAGGGAGGAGGTCCACAATGCTCTCAATGAGTTCCAATCCAATCTAAACTCTCTCAAAGCTAGGGTAACTGAGACAGAAGATAGAATTAGTGATCTGGAAGACAAACAGATAGAGAGAAAGGATCAGGAGGAAGCCTGGAACAAACAGCTTAGATCCCACGAAAGCAGAATTAGGGAAATAAGTGATGCCATGAAGCGTTCCAACGTCAGAATTATTGGAATTCCTGAAGGGGAGGAGAAAGAAAGAAGTCTAGAAGATGTCGTGGAACAAGTCCTTCATGAAAACTTTCCGAATCTCGCGAATGAAACCAGCGTTCATGTACTAGAGGCTGAACGGTCTCCACCCAAGATTATACACTCCAAAAAAACATCACGACACCTGATAGTCAAATTGAGAAATTATAATTGTAGGTATAATCTCTTGAAAGCTGCCAGGGCAAAGAGGCTCCTTACTTACAGAGGGAAGCCCATCAGAATAACGTCAGACCTGTCCACAGAGACCTGGCAAGCCAGAAGAGGCTGGCAAGATATATTCAGGGCACTAAATGAGAAGAACATGCAGCCAAGAATACTTTATCCAGCAAGACTGACATTCAAAATGGATGGAGAGATAAAGAGTTTCCAAGACCAGCAAGACTTAAAAGACTATGCAACCACCAAGCCGATACTGCAGGAAATATTAAGGGGGGTTCTATAAAAGAGGAAAAATCCCAAGAATAGCATTGAACAGAAATATAGAGACAGTCTACAGAAAGAAAGACTTCAAAGGTAACTCGATGTCAATAAAAACGTATCTATCAATAATCACTCTCAATGTGAATGGCCTAAATGCACCCATAAAACGGCACAGGGTTGCAGATTGGATAAAACGACAGGACCCATCCATATGCTGTCTACAAGAGACCCATTTTGAACCTAAAGATACACGCAGACTGAAAGTGAAGGGGTGGAGAAGCATCTTTCATGCCAATGGGACTCAAAAGAAGGCTGGGGTAGCGATTCTCATATCAGATAAATTAGACTTCAAACTAAAGACTGTAGTCAGAGATACAGAAGGACACTACATAATCCTTAAAGGGACTATCCACCAAGATGATCTAACAATTGTAAATATCTATGCTCCCAATATGGGAGCAGCCAATTACTTAAGAAAACTGTTAATCAAGATAAAGAGTCATATTGATATGAATACACTAATCGTAGGTGATCTTAACACGCCTCTTTCAGAATTAGATCATCAAAGCAGAAAATCAATAAAGAAACAAGAGCATTGAACGACACATTGGACCAGATGGACCTCATAGATATATACAGAACATTCCACCCTAAAACAGCAGAATACTCATTCTTCTCAAGTGCACACGGAACCTTCTCCAGAATAGACCACATAATGGGTAACAAATCAGGACTCAGCCGATACCAAAAGACTGAGATTATTCCCTGCATATTCTCAGATCACAATGCTTTGAAACTGGAGCTCAATCACAAGGAAAAGTTCCGAAGGAACTCAAACACCTGGAAGCTAAAGACCACCTTGCTTAAGAATGCTTGGATCAACCAGGAGATCAAAGAAGAACTGAAACAATTCATGGAAACCAATGAGAATGAAGACACTTCGGTCCAAAACCTATGGGATACAGCAAAGGCGGTCCTAAGGGGAAAATATATAGCCATCCAAGCCTTGCTCAAAAAAATTGAAAAATCCAGAACACACCAGCTGTCTCTACACCTTAAAGAACTGGAGGATCAACAACAAATCAAACCAACTCCACACATAAGAAGGGAAATCATCAAGATTAGAGCTGAGATCAATGAGGGAGAAACCAGAGATACAGTAGAACGTATCAATGAAACTAGAAGCTGGTTTTTTGAAAGAATCAATAAGATCGATAAGCCACTGGCTACACTAATCCAAAAGAAAAGAGAGAAATCCCAAATTCATAAAATTATGAATGAAAGGGGAGAGATCACAACTAACACCAAGGAAGTAGAAACAATCATCAGAAGTTACTACGAACAGTTATATGCCAATAAGCTTAGCAACCTAGATGAAATGGATGCATTCCTGGAAAAATATAAACTACCAAAATTGAACCAGGAAGAAATCGACAACCTGAATAGACCGATAACTATTAACGAGATTGAAGCAGTGATCAAAAATCTCCCAAAAAACAAGAGCCCAGGACCTGACGGATTCCCTGGGGAATTCTACCAAACCTTCCAAGAAGAAATAACACCTATTCTCCTGAAGCTGTTTCAAAAAATTGAAGCAGAAGGAAAACTTCCAGACTCTTTCTATGAAGCCAGCATTACCCTGATCCCCAAACCAGGCAAGGACCCTACCAAAAAGGAGAATTTCAGACCAATATCACTGATGAATATGGATGCTAAGATTCTCAACAAGATCCTAGCCAACAGGATCCAACAACACATTAAAAAGATTATCCACCATGATCAGGTGGGATTCATCCCTGGGCTACAAGGATGGTTCAACATTCGTAAATCAATCAATGTGATACAACAAATTAATATGAGAAGAGAGAAGAACCACATGGTCCTCTCAATTGATGCAGAAAAAGCATTTGACAAAATCCAACATCCGTTCCTGATTAAAACGCTTCAAAGTATAGGGATAGAGGGAACATTCCTGAACCTCATCAAATCTATCTATGAAAGACCCACAGCAAATATCATCCTCAATGGGAAAAAGCTTGCAGCCTTCCCATTGAGATCAGGAACAAGACAAGGATGCCCACTTTCACCACTCTTGTTCAACATAGTATTAGAAGTCCTAGCAACAGCAATCAGACAACAGAGAGAAATAAAAGGTATCCAAATCGGTAATGAAGAAGTCAAACTCTCTCTCTTCGCAGATGACATGATTCTTTATATGGAAAACCCAAAAGACTCCACCCCCAAACTACTAGAACTCATACAGCAATTCAGCAGCGTGGCAGGATACAAAGTCAATGTGCAGAAATCAGTGGCTTTCTTATACACTAACAAGGAAAATACAGAAAGGGAAATTAGAGAATCGATTCCATTTACTATAGCACCAAGAACCATAAGATACCTGGGAATAACCTAACTAAAGAGGTAAAGGATCTATACTTGAGGAACTATAGAACACTCATGAAAGAAATTGAAGAAGACACAAAAAATTGGAAGACCATTCCATGCTCTTGGATCGGAAGAATAAACATCGTTAAAATGTCTATACTGCCTAGAGCAATCTATACTTTTAATGCCATTCCGATCAAAATTCCACCGGCATTCTTCAAAGAGCTGGAGCAAATAATCCAAAAATTTGTATGGAATCAGAAGAGACCCCGAATCGCTAAGGAAACGTTGAAAAACAAAAATAAAGCTGGCGGCATCACCTTACCTGATTTCAAGCTTTATTACAAAGCTGTGATCACCAAGACAGCATGGTACTGGCATAAAAACAGACACATAGACCAGTGGAACAGAGTAGAGAGCCCTGATATGGACCCTCAACTCTATGGTCAATTAATCTTCGACAAAACAGGAAAAAATATACAGTGGAAAAAAGACAGTCTCTTCAATAAATGGTGCTGGGAAAGCTGGACAGCTATATGTAGAAGAATGAAACTCGACCATTCTCTTACACCGTACACAAAGATCAACTCAAAATGGATAAAAGACCTCAACGTGAGACAGGAATCTATCAGAATCTTAGAGGAGAACATAGGCAGTAATCTCTTCGATATCAGCCACAGCAACTTCTTTCAAGATACGTCTCCAAAGGCAAAGGAAACAAAAGCGAAAATAGACTTCTGGGACTTCATCAAAATCAAAAGCTTCTGCACAGCAAAGGAAACAGTCAAAAAAACAAAGAGGCAACCCACGGAATGGGAGAAGATATTTGCAAATGACAGTACAGACAAAAGGTTGATATCCAGGATCTATAATGAACTCCTCAAACTCAACACACACGAAACAGACAAACACATCAAAAAATGGGCAGAAGATATGAACAGACACTTCTCCAATCAAGAAATACAAATGGCTATCAGACACATGAAAAAATGTTCATCATCGTTAGCCCTCAGGGAGATTCAAATTAAAACCACATTGAGATATCACCTAACACCAGTTAGAATGGCCAAAATTAACAAAATAGGAAACAACATGTGTTGGAGAGGATGTGGAGAAAGGGGAACCCTCTTACGCTGTTGGTGGGAATGCAAGTTGGTGCAGCCTCTTTGGAGAACAGTGTGGAGATTCCTCAAGAAATTAAAAATAGAGCTTCCCTATGACCCTGCAATTGCACTCCTGGGTATTTACCCCAAAGATACAGATGTCGTGAAAAGAAGGGCCATCTGTACCCCAATGTTTATAGCAGCAATGGCCACAGTCGCCAAACTATGGAAAGAACCAAGATGCCCTTCAACGGATGAATGGATAAGGAAGATGTGGTCCATATACACTATGGAGTATTATGCCTCCATCAGAAAGGACGAATATCCAACTTTTGTAGCAACATGGACGGGACTGGAAGAGATTATACTGAGTGAAATCAGTCAAGCAGAGAGAGTCAATTATCATATGGTTTCACTCATTTGTGGAGCATAACCAATAGCATGGAGGACAAGGGGCGTTAGAGAGTAGTAGGGAATTTGGGTAAATTGGAAGGGGAGGTGAACCATGAGAGACTATGGACTCTGAAAAACAGTCTGAGGGGTTTGAAGTGGCGGGGGGGTGTACCAGGTGGTGGGTATTATAGAGGGCACAGCTTGCATGGAGCACTGGGTGTGGTGAAAAAATAATGAATACTGTTTTTCTGAAAATAAATATATTCGGAAAAAAAAAAAAAAAAGAATTAGTCAAAAATAAAAATCCTGCCACTTGTTTTGCAAAAAAAAAAAAAAAAAAATATATTATTACCAACCTCACAGAAAAGAAGATTACATGGTAATACTGCAAACAACTATATTAAAACAAATTATACCACGTAAATACTTAAGTGAAATGGACAAATTCCTAAAAAGAAACTGAACTGGGGGAAGGGGAGACAGAAAAATGTCAACAGACCTAAGGACACATACAGATTAGTAATTTAAAAGCTCAGGCCCGAATGACATTACTGATGAATTCTACAACCAAACATTTAATGAAGACTCAATATCAATTCTTTACAAACTATTTCAAAGAGGAGAGAATACTTCCCAACTTATTTTATAAGGATAGTATCATCCTAACACAAAAAGCAAACAAGGCCATCACAAAAAAACAATAGACCAGTATTCTCTTATGAACACAGACATAAAAATCCTCACCAACAAACCAAATCCAGCTGTATGTAAAAAAGATTAAACATACAGTCAAAAGAATACACCATTATTTTATCATGTGAAAATCTAATTAAGGTGAATACATCATAAATCAAAAGAATAAAGAACAAAAAACACACAATCATCTTAAGGGACATAGAAAATGCATTTGATGAAATCTAACAAACTTTCATGCCAAGAAAAACAACAACAATAACAACATTTAAAAAAAACCCGAAAACTCAACAAACTAGGAATAGAATGAGATTTCTTAAAAGTGATAAAAGGCACCTATGAAAAACCCACATTTAACATCATATTCACTTCTCCTTAAGGTAAAAAACAAGAAAAAGATAACCTTTCTGGCCACTTCCATTCAACATGGTACTGAAGGCTCAAATAAGAGCAATTAAGAAATGAAAGAGAAGGTGTCCACACTGGAAATATAGATGTAAAACTATCTTTATTTGCAGATGCAATGCTCATGTACGCAGAAAATCCTAAGGAATTTAATAAAAACTACTGAAGTAATTATATTAAGATTGCAAAAGATCATTATACAAAAATCAATTGTAGGGGCGCCTGGCTGGCTGAGTGGGTTAAGCTGCTGCCTTCAGCTCAGGTCATGATCTCAGGGTCCTGGGATCGAGCCCCGCATCAGGCTCTCTGCTCAGCGGGGGGCCTGCTTCCCTTCCTTTCTCTCTGCCTGTCTCTCTGCCTACTTGTGATCTCTGTCAAATAAATAAATAAAATCTTTAAAAAAAAATCAATTGTATTTCTACACACTTGTAATCAACAACCCAAAAATGAAATTAAGAACATGATGCTACTTGTAAGCACTGATGAGGATCAGGACCCACTGCCCCCAAAATATGGCACCTTGGTATAGTATTTTTAAATTGAAGGAGTACAAGAAAACAGCAGAAGCAGAAAGGTCACTCTGATATTCCTCTACCCTTTCCCCTAATAGATTCTAAAACCTTCACGTAATAGGTGCCCCCCCTATAGCTAGAGGAAAAAAGCATCCTTATCTCTAAAGACAAAGATAAACTGAGAAGAGTCCTAATAAACAGGGCTTGCTAAGTTTCCCCAGTCTACCATACTTACCTTACACTACTTGACTTATCATATTCCTCCCCAACTATACACTCTTCATCAAACCTAACATACTCTAGTCTAACTGGTTCTTTGGATCTTCATTTCATTAGAAAGATTCTTTTGTTAAACTTTTATTAAGTAAATCTGTACACTTCTCCCTTGTTAACCTGTCTGTCAGATTTAATTTTCAGATGCAGCCAGGCACTCAAAAGGGTTTGTGGAAAATTCTTTCCTCCCATACAGCATCAAAAACAATAAAAGACATATGAATATACTTAACAAAAAGGATACAAAACTTGTACTCTGAAAACTACAAAACACTGTTGAAATTAATGAAGATCTAAGTAACTGGAAAGGCATCCAATGTTCATGCATTTTAAGACAATATCTTTTAAATGTCAATACCCAAAATTGGTCTGCAGATTCAACAAAATCCTTATCAAATCTAAGCTGAAATTTTTGGCAAAAATGGATACAAAAAAATTCAAGAATATCAGAAGAGCTAAAACCATCTTGAAAAAGAAAACAAAACTGGAGGATAAACTTTCTGATTTCAAATTTTACTACAAAGTTAGAGTAATAAACACAGGGTACTACTGGCAGAAAGTTGTAAAGATCAATGGGAATAGAAAAAAGTCCAGAAATAAATTCTTACATTTATGGCAAACTATTTGATGAAGTTATCAAGATCATTCAATGCAAAATAAGGTTTTGCAACAAATGTTGCTAAGACAAATTAATAATCTCATGCAAAAGAATCAAGTTGAACCCCAAACTCACACCATATATAAATATTAACTCAAAATGGGTCATAAACCTAATTTAAGAGAGAAAAATGTAAAATTCTCATAGGAATACACAGGAATTTATCTTGTGTCCTTGAGTTAGGCGAAGACTTCTTGAGTCTTCACCGCAACAACTACAAAAAATAAACTGGACCTTCACCAAAACCAGAAATATCTGGCATAGAATACCACCAAAAAACTGAGAAGAAACAATGAATGAGAGAAAACAATTATGACTTTCTTATGAAATAAAAGATTCTCATCAACAATATGAAAAGAACTTTTAATAACTCAAAACTGAGTGAAAAGACAACTCAATTTAAAAATGGGCAAAGTAAGTTAATATACATTTATCTAAAGAATATATATAGAAGAAACCAATAAGCACAAGAAAAGATGCTCAATACTGTTAGCTATCAGGGAAATGCAAATTAAAACAACAATGAAATACCAGTTCACACCTTTTAGGATTGCTGTAATTCAAAAGGACAGGTAAGTGTTGTCAAGGATATCGATTAATAAGAAATCTCATACACTGCTGGTGTAAATATACAATGATGCAGCTCTTTGGAAAACAATCCTGCAATTCCTCCTCAAAAGTTAAATACAGAGTTACCATATGAGGAAATAATTCTGCTCTTAAGTGCATACCCAAGAAAATTTAAGCCTTATTGTCCATACAAAATACTGTCTGTAAATATCCAGAGCAACATTATTCATAACAGTCAAAAAACAGAAACAAACCAAATATTCATCATCTGATAAATGGGCAAACACAATGTGGTATGTCCCTACAGTGGGATCTTACTGTGCAAAAGAAGAAAATAAAATACTAATTCACACCATACCATAAATTAACCTTGAAAATATCGTGCTAAGTGAAAGAAGCTGGACAAAAAAGGCCATACATTACATGATTCCACTTATATGAAATGCCCCCAACAAACAAATTCTTAGAAACAGAAAGTAAATTCATGTTGCCATACATTGGGGAGAAAGGAGAATGGGGAGTGACTGTGAAAAAGCTTAAAGGTATAGAGTTTCTTTTTTTAGGGTGTCAAAATGTACTAGAATTAAGATAATGGTAATTATTGCACAACTCTATAAATATACCATTGTGAATTTGGTAGAGGACACCAGAAGTGTGATAAACAACTGAGTTGTAAACTTTAAATGGATGAAATGCATGGTATATTAATTATATCTCAATAAAACTATTTTTAAAAACAAAAGAAATAAAGATATTCCCAGATAAAAACCAAACTGTTGATGCGGTTTCGTTTATGCAGGGTGACTGCCGGCATTTCTGTTTTATCTTCAGTGTCCCTCTACATTTCCTTAGCATAGAGTTTTCTACTGAACCAGTATTTTTAATAATTCCAAAATTAAAGTTCCTAAAAATACTTAAGGATACATTACCATAGTACCCTTACAAAATACTGTAAGACTATAATCTAACTTCCCACCTTATGATGAAATGTTTACTTACCAGTAAAAAAAAAAAAATACTTACTTAATGGCTTGTGCTCCTGGTCTTTGCACAATCAAAGTGCTAAATTCTTCCACTACAATATCTAACAGCTCAGGTGTCCCTCGTTTCTCTCTTAGAACAACAGACATACTTTTCAAGTGAACAAAGAACTTCATGGCTTCAAACTAGAATATATTGAGAAAAATAAAATGAAATTTATATATTAATTTTATATGTATGTGTGTATCTATATATATATATATATATGTATATATATAAAGACAACAAATACTCTTCTTCACAGTTTATTCTTTCCAATAACCAAAAAAATACTTTAAAAACAACCCTTTATATATTAAAGAATCACCATGTGAACACTAAAAAGTAAGGGCAATTTTTATTCATACCTTGGAAATTAAAATAAATATAATATGTACCAACTAGACAAAGCTCACAGAGTAGTCAGTAACATTTCTGAAAAATTTAAAAATAGGCATATCTACCATTAAACTCTAAGATATAAGGCAAGAAAACATCTTACTGTTTTTGGCAAGGTTGGATCAACTGCTGTTTCACTATAGCCAATTGCTTCATAGAGTAAAGCTTTTTCTTCAGATGTCAACATTTCTTCAAGAACTATAATCATAAAGAAGTGTTTTGTATTCTTAACTGGTAAGATAAAACTAACCCATAATTTAGCTGCTTTTAACAAACTGGCAAAATTAACTCTCTTTTTATACTTTTAAGAAACTTTTAAAAGAACATTTAAAAAAAAAAAGAAAAAAGTGGTAATAACTGAATGTTAGGGTATCACTGGCAATTTTAGAAGGATTATTCTCCAAAAACATAAACTACTAAATATGTAAATTTAGCAATAGAAATTTCAAAGTATTTGGATTAAGCAAGCTCACAAAATAACTACCTGTATTAAGCACTTAGTGGTATTCTGCTAAGCAACATACTTAGCATACAAACTAAGTAATACTAATATTATAATTTCCCATTTTACAGATGATTAATAGAGGTTTTGAGAATTTAAATAATTGCCTGGGCTACACAGCTAGCAAGTGACTGATCTAGGATATAAACTTAAGCCCCTATGTCTCCAAAGCTGTGATCTTAAACATTTAGTAAGGAAACAAAAATCTTTCCAAGAAACAATTTCAACAAAAATTTACAATGGTTTATACCCTTGGGAATTTACAAATTTATTAAATCCTGAGCATAAAGCTCTTTTGTAAACATTAAGATAAAAAATTTAATTTTTATTTGACATATACAAGGACAATGTTTTAATAGTAATTTTATAGATAATAAATTACATATAATCTATATATATGGTCATAATGTTTATTTTAGTTAGAAAATTTTCTGCAAAACTTTATTTTCGCAACGATGATTAGCTGCACTAAATTAACCTAATGATTAACTGCACTACTACAAAATGAAATGAACCTACTTCCAGGCTTAACATCTGGTTGTTCTTTACTTTTTGGTTCTGACCAACTCCACAGCCAGCTAAACCATCCTTTGTTTTCCTCTGAATCTTTTGCTCCTTCCCTGAAAATCCTGTATCCAGCTTTCTTTACCTAAAATGAATAAATTTTCAAATAAATAACAAATTATCCTTTATTTAGCAATCTAAAGAGAATGAAAAATGACATTTACAAAATTAAACTATTCCAGTGAAAAAATGTAAATAATATACAAACAGACAACAAAACAAAGTAAAGCAACATAAGTCAAATGTAATTTAGGATTTCCAGGTAGAGAGCACTACTGTCTTACAAGTCACCATAATCACACCACCAACTCCCCCCAAAGATTGGATTTTCACCTTCTTATGAACTCAGTGTTTGATAATTATTTAGCAAGAATTATTTACCCAAATTACTTAGCAAGAATTTTTCCTCCAGAGGACCTAATTCAAATGTATGGAACAAAACATCAAGTTAATTTTTCTTATAGCACAAAGAAGCAAATTTGAACCCCTTTTAGGAAACAGTATATTATAGCCGAGCACTAATAATATCACTGCATCTGTTAAATCTACATGGAATCTAGATTTATTTTTATTGATTGAAAGATAATCTGGGATTACCTCCACTTCTGCCTGTTGTCTTGATATAGTTATATTAAATACATCCAAGGTCTTTTCCAACTCCTTAAAATATAAACAAAAGTGTGTTTAAATGAATAATTTCACATAGTCAATAGAAAGAGAAAAATGATAAAATTTTCATTTATAATCTAACAAACTTCTGCAGTAAGGAAAGACATAAAAGGAAACAAAACACAGATCAACCATCAACATAATACTGCTTTTAAATTCTGAGAAGCAGTGCTTACATATGTCAGCTTAGAAATTAGTAATGATGGAGTAACTTTCCTAAAGAAATCATACATGTCATGCATATAGGTGTCACATTGAGATTTACAGACCCATACCAAAAGATACCATATAGGCATTGTTTAAAATGACTTTTGTTTGGGTTCTAACACAACTGAGGATAAACACATTAGTGTCACTTTCAACTAAAAATGTAATTCTAAATCCTTCATATTATAAGCACAGTTGGTGTGTCATCTTTAATATATTCCAAATAGATCTAGATACACTTAAAACTTGTTTTGAAATTCTGTACTTTCTAAAGCTTTTATGGCTACTGAGTAAAGTAACGAAGATAAACTAAATCTTTCATCACATTACATTATTTCCATGATTACTTTTTTTTTTAGAGCTGCATGCTAAAATTTTTTTCCCCATAACAGAAGCAACCATGATCTGTTATTATCTAGAAAACAATTTACTCAGAGTTCTACTATTCAGTAGACTTGGAGGATTCAGGTTAAGATCAAAAAAGGTCCGCCCTCAAAAAAAAAAAAATTTAAGGAAATCTGTAACCATCCCAAAAGACTCTCAACCCAAGCATTCCTAACAGTCTAGGTCTGCAGAAAGTCTCTTACCTCAAACATAAAAATAAAAGTCAACCTTTAGGGAGCTCCTAATTGAAAACTGGCCTAGATTCAGAATGGTTGAATTTTAAGAGACTATCTCCCCACAGTCTCCCTAAACGAAACATCATCCATCCATAAAACAATCCCTTCTAGAATATAACATAATGCTAACAGATAAGGCCAGTATTTAGGGAATTCTCAAGACAGATAATGAAGTGTAGAGTTGCTGGTAAAGACTAGAAAAGCCCAAGAATGAAGAGAAAAGGGATTCTGTATGGGTAGAAAATTCAGGAAAGTTCATATAAGAGATGGGACTTATGTAGAGCTTGAGGAGTGAGTAAAACTGGAATAAACAGAGATGAGGAAAGACAGAGGGACCTGGCTACAAGTATAAGCACAGTATGTACAAAAGACAAGAAATTCATCTAATCACCGCCATCAGATGGTAACAGGGGAAATGGAGTGATTACAGGGAGTATAAGGCTGTGAAACTGACACAGAAAAGACTGGAATCAATATAGAAAATGCTTTCTAGGTTTTGAGGTTAAAAAAATCATAATGTGAGGCTTTAAGTTACTTTTTGCATGAACTCAAATCTCTCCAGATTGAGAATAATCTCAAATAATCTCACTTACATATGGTATCTTAAAAAAACAAAAACTAAAAAACTGAGCTCATAGATCTGGAGAGTATCACCAGAGTTTCTATCACCCAACTGAAATGAAGAACAGGAGTACAAAAAAGTCTAACTGAAAGCGAATGGTCCAGTCAAAATTTAAACAAATTATGAGGAATTATGTAGTAGAAAATATTCAGTAATTTCTACATATGCTGACCTCCAAAGAGATGAGAATTTCACCAGCTGGCTTCTTAGTTGTTATCTTTTTTTTATACAGTTCTTTATACTGCTTCATTTTTTGCCTGTGTTCTCTAATATGCTTCCATGACCACATGCGTAACCGGGGGCAGACATTCACTTCAAGAATACCATGTATAGCATAAGCCCACCTAGTGAGAAAACAAAAACAAAACCCCACACTTAACACCATTCAAGCCAACAGTATGAAATACAAAACTGCTTCTACTCCAAAACAGCATACAGAGTACAGAGACTATGGACCTAGGCACTTGATTTTTCCCAGCCCTGTTCGTACTAAGACTACATTAATTATTAATCTTAACTCTTAAAAACAAGCAAAATCACTGAATTGTGTTACAAAAAATATAGCTCTACAGAAAGACCATTGAAGTACTATTTGGCAAATAGCACTTTAGTCACCTGAACAGTAATTAAAGTTCAACTGAAAGAGTAACTGCAACTTCTAGAAAACAAGAGTTTCATAAATGGAATAACAAGACTTCTGAATGAGTAAAATCATACCCTCATTTTCAACTTTAATCACATAGGTTTAAAATATCTAATACAAAAGCTTGCATTTTTTTTTAAAAGACATTGCCAAACACAAACTAGGATATAGTTTCTAATAATCCTAAAAATACAGTTAATTGATGGTATTATCCTATCTCCATTTTTGTTTTTTTTAAATCTGTTAAATCAATTTTATTAACATAATAAGCAAAAGCCATAAATCAAATGACAATCTTTAACTGCCCTTAAAGAGTATCTTAAAAAATTATTCTTAAAGTCAATAAATTCACTCTTAAACTATATTTTATAAATCTTAAATTTTTTTCAGATCAAGCAATTCTACTTCTGGGTATTTATCTTAAGAAAATGAAAATACTAGGGGCGCCTGGGTGGCTCAGTGGGTTAAAGTCTCTGCCTTCGGCTCAGGTCATCATCCCAGGGTCCTGGGATCAAGCCCCACATCGGGCTCTGCTCCGCAGGGAGCCTGCTTCCCTTCCTCTCTCTCTGCCTGCCTCTCTGCCTACTTGTGATCTCTCTCTGTCAAATAAATAAATAAGATCTTTAAAAAAAAAAAAGAAAGAAAGAAAAAAAGAAAATGAAAATACTAGCACAAAGAGATGTATGTTCCCTGATAGTAAATGCATTATTTAAATACAGTAGTAAAGATACAAAAACCACCTACGTATCCATCAACGAATGAATGGATAAAGAAAATATGGTATATAAACCACAGAATATTATTCGTCATAAAAAGGAATGAAATCTTACTATTTATGACAACATGGATAGACCTGAAGGACATTATGCCAAGTGAAATTAATCAGACAAAGAAAGACAATACAGTATGATCTCACTTACATATGGTATCTTAAAAAACAAAAACCAAAAAACTGAGCTCACAGATCCAGAAAACAGACTGGTGGTTGACAGAGGTGAGGCAGAGGCACTGGGTGAAATGGGTGAAGGGGATTAAAAGGTTCTAACTTCTAGTTATAAAATAAGTAGTAAGGATATAATATACAGCATGGTCAAAATAGTTAATAACTCTACTGCATATTTGCAAGTTGCTAAGATACCTTTCAAGTTCTAAAGAAAAAAATCTGTCCTTATATACGGTGATGGACCTTAACCAAACTTACTATGGTGATCAGTTTATGACATATACAAATATCAAATCACCATGTTATAAACCTGGAACTAATATGTCAAATTATACCTCAATTAAAAAAAAAAACAAGTTAGTCATTTTACCAGTCTCTGGCATGATAGTGAAGAGGTACATCAGGTTTGAACTTCCTGTATGGCAGATTTTGCGTCATCATATCAATTGATTCAAGAAGCTCCATAACACTGAAATACTGAAGGATGAAAAAATTAAGGCTCTTAAATGTTTCAGATTTTTTTGTTCAATTGTTAAAAAGTTAAGTTATTGACTTTCTAAAGGAAATGTTACCATGTAATATTGTGTTTGAAATACATTTAAAATCTTAGTTCTGCTTTTATCAAATTATAACTCACAATTTACAATTTCATTAAAAAAAATCACCTGTGGTTTATTAAATTCAATTGCTATGTCATGTAACTCAACTTCCAGGTTTATCTTGGGGGCAGAGAAGTCAAAATCTGATCGCCGATTCATCTGAAGTTTGGCATTAGCAGATATGGGGCGAAACACTGAAAAATAATATAAATTTTAAAAAGTTAAACTGAAGTTATATTTCAAGAGTCCCAAAGTACAAAGGGGATGAAGTGGAAAATACTGACTTTCATTTTTTATACTCTTCTTACTTTCCCAGATTTCCACATTGCTATAATTTGGTCAGATGAACTGCCATTTAATTAATGAACAAGATTCTTTTATCTTCTTCCTACCTATAATTTACATTTTCTTTAAGTAAATGAAGCCTAAATTAACTCCCCCTCAAAATACCAACATAATCCTTAAAAGCAGGAACAACCTCTAAAAGGCAAAAACAGTCTAATAAAATAATCTTAACAAAAACACAGTTTAAAGGAATTACATTAAAAGTGCTAAGTTAGAGAAAAAATATTTATTTGATCACTGACTTCTATTATAGAATTATGATGTCTGAATTTCTGATCAGTTTCTATGTATCCATCTGCCCCATTTTAACTTGCAAAAGGAGAAGTGAGATGAGTGAGTTAACCCAGGATGACCTTCTTGGCTCAACCTATAATCCAAAATGGATTAAACTCAACCCTTCATACTTAGTTCTAGAAAGAGAAGAACTCTTTCAGGGGGAGACAAACAATAGCAGAATCTATACTAAGATCAACTACTAAATTATAAGCTAATCTATAAAAAACATAGTATGTCCCTCTTGTTTTAATCATTCCCGAGACACAGCACTTAATTTTTTTTACACACTGAGCATTCAGATACACTTTGAAACTGAGTGGACCAAGAAAGATACTCAGCAAATGGAGATTGGCTAAATTCATCATGATACATCTACAAAGTAATATATAGTAAAAAAATAAGAAAAATTTATATATACGTAAGTGGAAGGAAACAGTAAAATAAAGTTTAGGGGTGTTTAGGAGGCACAATCAGTTCAGGGTCCAACTCTTGGTTTGGCTTAGGTAGTGATCTCAGGGTCATGAGATGGAGCCCTGCGTTGGGATCTGCGTGCAGTCGGCTTGAGATTCTCCCTCTGTGTCTCCCCCCACACCCTCTCTCTAAATAAATACATCTTTTAAGAAAAAAAAGTTTAAAAAGTGTATGTACATAAAAGTGTATGTTCACTATCTGAAAATAAAATGACTCCTCTCTACCAGCCTTCTTAAGTTACATACAAGACTACACAATCCCTTATAGTCTCCCTGGCTGCAATCTCTATCCATCCCTGGGTTACAACCTCTCCTACGTCTGATTTTAGCTCCTGGCAACTCTAATTTGTGAGTGATTTCAACATACAAATAATCCTTCCAAAACCAGAGCCTCTCAGAACCTTGGATTTCTCCACCCTTACTTCATCCACTAGATCTTATCATTCCTATATGCTAGACCTTTCCATAAACTCAGTCTCAAGCATCCAACTCTCCTACCACCACCACCACCTAGCTCTCCAGTACTCCAATGCTGAACCTTCAGGTCCTGTGGGACGAACCATTCATTAATCTTCATCATTTCTCTGTCTTTCACCTCCGTTTCATGTCCTCAGGTCCCTCTCTACCCTATTAAAATTCTATAATCAGTTATTTTAATCATCTCCCTGCATTCAGTTTTCACTCATCTGTCTTCTCACTTTGTCAGTACTTACCAGGAAAAACTCTAATTATGGATAAAAACCCTCTCCATTTACTCTACATCTGTAAACTACCTGAGAAAATTGATTTAGTTAGAAAAATAAAACAAAACAAAAATGTACCCTATCACACAGACTGGTCTCACTGTAATGTCATAAAACCCAAAGGTCCTCACTATTGCTAGGCAGTCATACAACATTTACTCCAGTTTAGGTAAATGCATACCATAGTGTGTTTTTGTACAACCAATAAACTAAGAATGATTTTTACAGCTTTATCTTTATAGAGTTGTTTAAAAGAAACAAAGGAAAATATGAGACAAAGGCTATATATGGCCTTAAAACTGAAAATTATTTACTATTTGGCCTTTTACCAAAACAATAAAAAATAAATAAACAAAAAAAGAACTGCCCAGCCCCTACTCTAGTGAAGTGGCTCTCAAAATGTCAGTAATCAAGATCACCAGGAAAGCTTATTAAAACAGATTGCCAAGGCTCACTCTCAGAAGTTCTGATTCAGTATGTCTGGAATGGGCCCTAGGACTTCTATTTCTAATAAGTTCCCAAGTAATACTGATGTTGCTAGTCTGAACCGTACTTTGAGAGCACCACTGTAGTGAATTCACTCTCCTGTTTACCTACATGACAATTTCATAGCCTCTCTTCCCTCCAGAAACGCCCACACCTCAGATATTAAAAAATAACCGCTCATAAGAGAAATTCCATACACTACTATTACCATCTCTACTAGAAGAAGGACTTCTCTTATACCTAAAATCTGTCTTACAAATGAACTAATCATGTTCCTCTGTGTGGCAAAGAACTCCACTTGTACATGAGATCCTATCCCCTTTCACCCATATCTCATAAAGAAATTATCCGTCCTCTCTCTTGCTCATTTGTTTTTCATATTCTACAGATCATTCCGATCTCAGCCTATAAATAAACTGTTGTCTGTCCCATTAAATAAAGAACAAACAAAAAAGGCCTTTAAAGGTTGATATCCAGGATCTATAATGAACTCCTCAAACTCAACACACACAAAACAATCATATAAAAAAATGGGCAGAAGATATGAACAGACACTTCTCCAATAAAGACATACAAATGGCTATCAGACACATGAAAAAATGTTCATCATCACTAGCCATCAGGGAGATTCAAATTAAAACCACATTGAGGTATCACCTTACACCAGTTAGAATGGCCAAAATTAACAAGACAGGAAACAACATGTGTTGGAGGGGATGTGGAGAAAGGGGAACCCTCTTCCACTGTTGGTGGGAATGCAAGTTGGTGCAGCCTCTTTGGAGAACAGTGTGGAGATTCCTCAAGAAATTAAAAATAGAGCTTCCCTATGACCCTGCAATTGCACTCCTGGGTATTTACCCCAAGGATACAGATGTCGTGAAAAGAAAGGCCATCTGTAGCCCAATGTTTATAGCAGCAATGGCCACAGTCACCAAACTCTGGAAAGAACCAAGATGGCCTTCAACGGACGAATGGATAAGGAAGATGTGGCCCATATACACTATGGAGTATTATGCCTCCATCAGAAAGGATGAATACCCAACTTTTGTAGCAACATGGATGGGACTGAAAGAGATAATGCTGAGTGAAATAACTCAAGCAGAGAGAGTCAATTATCATATGGTTTCACTTATTTGTGGAGCATAACAAATAGCATGGAGGACATGGGGAGTTAGAGAGGAGAAGGGAGTTGGGGGAAATTGGAAGGGGAGGTGAATCATGAGAGACTATGGACTCTGAAAAAAAATCTGAGGGGTTTGAAATGGCAGGGGGGTGGGAGGTTGGGGTAGCAGGTGGTGGGTATTATAGAGGGCACAGATTGCATGGAGCACTGGGTGTGGTGAAAAAATAATGAACACTGTTATGCTGAAAATAAATAAATTAAATTTAAAAAAGCCTTTACTCTGGAACACCTGGGTGGCTTAGTTGGTTAAGATTCTGCCTTTGGCTCAGGTCATGATCCCAGGGTCCTGGGATCGAGTTCCACAGTGGACTCCTACCTAGCTCAGCAGGGAGTCTGCTTCTCCCTCTGCCTGCCACTCTCCCTTTGTGCACTCTCTCTCTTTCTCTGACAAATAAGTAAAATCTTTTTTAAAAAAGAAAAGAAAGGAAAAAAAAAAAAAGCTTTAGTCCTTCCCTCTCCAGAAGGTATATACCAACTATCAATTTGGCTGTGAATTCCAAATTCATCCTTCACTGCTTAATCCAAAAACTAGATTTGGGCCCTTTATTTTTTTTCTTTAGCAGCTAGCATAAAGCTGGACACTGGAGAGCTACTGCAGGGGAGTTCTTGGTTCTAATGGGCTCATTCCACATACTCCTACAGTACCAGGACTTTTCCGCTGCCTGGATGCTAGCAAAAGGCTCCTACAGCAGGCAGCTCCTGCAGCATGACAGAGGTCTTCAGCACTAGCAGCAGCCAGCAAATTCTCCCAGCACCCTAGGGCAATTTTGCAGTGAAGTGCCTCCTGTGAGACAACTCCCCAAGAGAAATGCTGAAGCTCCCGAGGGCAAATTGCCAACAAGTTAGTGGCGTGGCACCACACAGACTTTTCCCGGCAGTCGTGAGCCCTGGTCATGTCCTTTCCAACAAGGTCTAGATCTCAGTGTTGAGGCAGACAGACCCCGTTCTTTGGGCACTTAGTCCCAGCAGAGGGGCAGTTCCTTCTTTTATTCCTGTATTCCTTAGAGTTCTCTGCTTCCTATTAGCCAATCCCTTGTCACTCCAGTCCTTTGATAGTAATTCTTTATATTAAACTTCCCCTGCTCATATTACTGTGTAGTCTGTCTCTCACTAGACCCTCACTAACGAATGGAGCAGGAAATGATAGTAAGGAAAAGGAGAAATCAGTCAAACCTAAAATGATAGACAGGAGAATCATCAACACACATGATATACAATCTCATCTGTTACTAATGTTTCCTTTCAGAAAAAAAAAATCTAGAAAATAAAATACTTATTGCATGACTTTCAACTGGTTTCAAGAGTGAAAACAATAAGAGTCACTTTAAGGGTGTCTGGCTGGCTCAGCTGGATGAGCACCCAAATCCTGGTTTTAGCTCAGGTCATGATCTCAAGTGGTGAGATCAAGCCAGCTTGGAGCTCTTTGAGCTCCCCGCTCAGTAGCCTGGGGCTCCATGCTCAATGGGGAGTCAGCTCCAGATTCTCTCTCTCTCCCTCTGTCTCTCCCGTGCCCATCCTCCACCTCGTGCACATGTGAGCTCTCTCAAATAAGTCTTAAAAAAAAAAATAGCCATTTCAGGAAATTAATAAAGTATAATTAATAAAGTATACATTGTAAAGTATATAATGAAGGTAGAAGAATACAGAAAAGAATCACTGGTAGGTGACATCAGACAACCAAATCCAATTGACTAGTATTTATTGAGTGCCTATAGTGTAGAAAAAAATAGTACTCCTTTCAATTTAAAGTTTTAGTTAACTCATTTCTGATTATAGAAGTATTACATGTTCATTTTGGAAAATCTGGAACCAGAAAAAAGTATGAAGAAGAAAAATTTTAAATATACATTTTTAAAACAGTAAGATCACACTACAGACTACAGCAGCTACTAGCCTTATTAAATTGTATTTGCACGTAAAATGTCTTTAAAAGAGCATAATTATTACTGGATAATCCTTAGAGATTTACCACATTTATTACATCCTCTCTTGTTGGACACTTTTCTTTCCTATAGTTTCAAAATATAGCAAAAAGCTCCCCAACAATGAATGGCATAGAATAGGTAACTGGTTTTTGTGCATAAATACCTTGAGTTATATGACAAAATTAACATGAAAAATTACAGTGACATTATCAATGTATATTCAAAATTTATACAGATTATTTTAATTGCACTTATTTTATAAAACATACTTACCAAAATCATAACCTTCTGGAACAATATTTCGATAGACAATGCCCTTCCTCAAGCTGTCCTATTAAAAGACAAACTGCTTTTATTTATATTCATGCCAATGTATCTTTACTCTACAAAAATCCTATTACATACCAAAAAAATTTTTAAAGCAATTTAAAAAATAACTCAAACTCAGAGGACTTAGCTATGGAAAATACTGAAGTGGTTAGATAATATCCCATTAAACTCCCACTAATTCCCACTAAGAATAATCTAGGAACTATTTAGATATATAGTGTGTGTTTTTACCTATCTGTACAGACACATATATAAAATCTGATAAAATTCACCATCCACTCATGATAAGGAATGTCAAGAAAGTCGGTATAAGGGAAATACACCTCAACATAATAAAGGCCAGGTATAACAAATCCACAGCTAACATGCTCAACAGTTAAAAACTGAACGCTCGTCCTCTAAGATCGGGAAAAAGACAAAGATGCCCACTCTTGCCCACTTCTATTCAGCATAGTATTAGAAGTCCCAGCCAGAGCCATTAAGCAAGAACAAAAGGCATCCAAATTGGAAAAGAAATAAAACTGTCACTGTTTGTAGATGACACAACATTCTATACAGAAAACCCTAAAGACTCCACCAAAACTGTTAAGACGAATAAATAAATTCAATCAAGTTGCAGGATACAAATTTAATATACAGAATTCTATTGCATTTCTATACACTAAGATGCAGTAGCAGAAAGGGAAATTAAGAAAACAATCCAATTTACAATTATAGCAAAAAGAATAAAATACCTAAGAATAAATTTAACCAAGGAAGTCAGTCAGAAAAAGACAAATACCATATGACTACACTCATATGTGGAATTTAAGAAACAAAACAGATGAAAATATGTGAAGGGGTGAAAAAAAGGGGGGGAGGGGAGTCAAACCATAAAAGACTTAAAAATAGAGAACAAACTGAGGGTTGCTAGAGGGGGGGTGAGTGTGGGATGAGCTAAATAAGTGATGGGAATTAGGAACGGCACTAGTAATGAGAATCGGGTGTTACATTTGAGTGTTGAATCACTAAATTCTACTTCTGAAACCAATATTACACTATATCTTAACTAACTAGAATTTAAATAAAAACTTTAAAAAAGAAAATTAACTGAAACTACTATAAAGAAATGTGTTACATTTTGTAGCTTTAGGTAATTAAAGCAATAAAACAAGTATTTTAATTAAAAAAAATTTAACCAAGTAGGTAAAGCTTTGTACACCAAAAACTATAAGATAATGAAGAGAGAAACTGAAGATGCAAAAAAATGGGAAAACATTCCATGCTTTATATGCAAGAAATAATCCTGTTAAAAAGTCCATACTATCCAAAGAAATCTATATAAAGAAATATAAGATAATGAGAGCAATTGAAGATGCAAAAAAATGGGAAAACATTCCATGCTTTATACTGCAAAAAATAATCCTGTTAAAAAGTCCATACTATCCAAAGAAATCTACAAATTCATGCAATCTCTATCAAATTTCCAATGGCATTATTCACAGAAATAGAACACAAGACCCTAATATATGTATGAAACCACAAAAGACCCTGAATAACCAAAGTAATCTTGATAAAGAACAAAACTAGAGCTATCAAATTCCTGATTTCAAGTTATATTACAAAACCATAGTCATCAAAACAGTATGGTACTGGCACAAAAACAGATACACATAGCAAGAGAAGAAAGAGCCCTGAAATATACCTATGCATATATGGTCAAATTAAATTATAACAAAGAAGGAGCGCCTGGGTGGCTCAGTGGGTTAAAGCCTTTGCCTTTGGCTCAGGTTATGATCTCAGGGTCCCGGGATCGAGCCCCACATCAGGCTCTCTGCTGAGAGAGCAGAGAGCCTGATGCTGAGAGAGCAGAGAGCCTGATGTGGGGCTCTCTTTTCCCTCTCTCTCTGCCTACTTGTGATCTCTGTCTGTCAAATAAATAAAATCTTTAAAAAACTAAACTAAAATAAATTATAACAAAGAAGCCAAAAATATAATATGAGGAAAGGAGAGTCTCTTCAATATAGGTCGTGTTTGGAAAACTGGACAGCCACATGCAAGAGAATAAAACTGGACCACTACCTTACACCATACACAAACATTAACTCAAAATAGATTAAAAGACTTGAATGGAAGCCCTCAAACCATAAAACTCATAAAAATATTTACAAACCATTTATCTGACAAGGGATCAATATTCAAAATACATAAACAACTCATACACCCCAATTTCAGAAAATCCAATTTAAAAATGGCAGAAGAACTGAATAAATAGACATTTCTTGAACATACAGATAGCCAAAAGGCAAATGAAAAGGTATTTAATACCACTAATAACCAGGGGAATCACAAATCAAAAGCATGAGCTATTACCTGTTAAAATGGTTATTATAAAAAATAAAAAAAAAGAAATAACAAGCGCTGGCAAGGATGCGAAGAAAAGGAAATTCCTATGCACTGTTGGTGGAAATGTAAATTGATGCAATCCCTATGGAAAAACAGTATGGAGGGTCCTTAAAAAATTAAAAAAAACTACCATACAATCCAGCAATTCCACTTCTGAGTATTTATTAAAAGAAACGAAAACCATGAAATAGAAAAGATTCATGCACCATTATGTTCACTGCAGCATTAATGATAATAGCCAAGACACAGAAACCATCTAGAAATCCACTGATGGGGAGCCTAGGTGCCTCAGTGGGGTAAGCCTCTGCCTTTGGCTCAGGTCATGATCTCACGGTCCAGAGATCGAGCCCCGCATCAGGCTCCTGGCTCAGCAGGGAGCCTGCGTCCCCCTCTCTCTCTGCCTGCCTCTCTGCCTACCTGTGATCTCTGTCTGTCAAATAAATAAATAAAATCTTTTTTAAAAACTCCATGGATAGATGAATGGATAAAGAAAATACACTGTGGATTATTATTCAGCCATTAAAGAGAAGGAAATCTTGGCATTTCCAACAAGGATGCACCTTGATGGCCTTACGCTAAGTGAAATAAGTCAGGCAGATACCATCTGACCTCAATTATATGTAGAATACTTAAAAAAAAGGCCAACCTCATACTCACAGATACAGAAAACAAACAGGTGGCTGTCTGAAATAGAGTGAGAGATATGCAAAATGTGTAACGGGAGTCAAAAGGTTAAGAACTTCTAGTTATACAATAAGTCAGTCATGGAGATATATGTAAATGTGCAGCAATGACAACTATAGTTAACAATGTTGTGCTGCACATTTTGACCTTGCTGAGAGAGTAAATCTTAAAAGTACTCACCCAAAGAAAAAAGTTCTATAATTAACTATGTATGGTAATGCATGTTAGACCTACTGTGATCATTTCACATTATGTACAAGTACTGAACCATAACAGTGCACACATAAAACTAATATATACCAATGCTGCATGTCTATTATACAAAAAAAAAAGATCCATACATGTACGTGTACAGGCACATATATATTCATCTATTCCTGTAAATGCTAACGGATTTGCCTAGTAAAAGAGACCAGACTACAGTATGTTAATAAATGATAATGAATAAAACCTTATGCAAAGTATGATACCAACAAAGGTGTACACACACATATCAAAAAGATTTACTTACCAATGATTCATCATAATCATTAAGGTAAAACAACTGAGACTTCACATTCCAATAGGCAAAAAGGTTGTCCAATCGGATTAACTGAAAATAAATAAAATTGATTACATGCCTCATTTTCTTCTCTAACATATGCTATTTTCATAAGTCTCAAATAATGGAGTCATATGATGGAGTTGAGCAAGTAAACACAATTCACATAAATCCTTACTGGCAATTGCCTTTCTAAAAGTTTCGTTTATTAAGTCTATGGATTGACAAAATATTTTACCTTACGAAACAGTTTCTCAGTTTCATCATGTAAACATGGAACCCAGTTTTGATCAGTTGTCTAAAAAGAAAATTAACAGTGAAAAGTGTTATTTACATGTGAAATGGCAGACTGATGGAACGGCACCATTCATGCCCTTGACCAATTTCCCATAAAAATGGTCTTGAAACATTCAGTGAAAGGATATTAACTGAGCACAAGAAAGCCTCTGCTTTCAAAGAGCTCACTGCTGAATGGAAAAGTGAACAAGCGATTACAAACAGGCAAGTGCCACCGTAGAGGTTAAATACACAGTTCTCAGAATAAGGTAGGAGCCTCAAACTCAGGAGTGTAATGGAGAAAGTGATGTCCAATATAGGATATATGAATAGAAACTGCTGATTTTAAGGTCAGTAAAGAATATGATTCAGAGTAGAGAAATATGCAAATATGCAAACTGTTCAGGGAACTGAAGAAGCCTAGTATGGTCAGAGAACACAATGCAAAGCAAAGAGGTGAAACCAAATGTCACCTGGGGTCACACTACAATTATAAACTATTTTAAAACAAAACTACTGACTTTATTCCAATAGCAATGAGAAGCCACTGAGTGGAATACAGTGTTTAGATGCTTATTCTGCAAAGATCGTTTTCATTTATTAGTAGAGAACTGAAGAGATGAGGCAGTCAAGTTTTCAAGCTTGAGCGTTGCATCAGAATCACCTGGAGGGCTTTCTAATACTTAGTCTGCTTGGCCCCCACTTGAGTTTCTAACTGAATAGGTCTGGGCTAGGACACCAGATTCCAAGGTCTCCCAAAGGTGGTGGTCGACACCATTGCTGTCACAGTTACCCACTACCTCTACACCACCACAGCCAATGGCTCATTCTCCATCCTTATTTTTCAAACTTACAGCAACATTTGACAGTTTACCCCACCCAACTTCATTCGGTAACTTTTCATTTGGCTTTTCTTATTTATTTTGTTTGTAGTGGATCCATGTTTTAAGAAGAAATTATATACAAAAACCCAATGGATATAACAAATAAAAGCAGGTAATGAAATACTACACAGGAATTAAACTGAATTATGTGTAGCAACACAAGTAAATGTCAAAAACACTGTGCTAGAAGAATGAAAATTTATAGAAAAATCACTTAAAATATCACTTATGGTGTTTCTCTCTGGAGAAGGGTGAAGAGTAGAAAACAAAACAGAATTAGACTTTATTCCTAACAGTTTATTCTTTAAAATAAAGTATTTAAAACTTAAACCAAATGTCAAATTACACAACTGTCCATTCTGGATGCAAGCCTCTACTTGCTCTTATACTTTAAAAATTCCTCAGTTTGAAAAACTGGACAGGAAGAAAGTCTGCCACAATATTAATAATGGCAGTGAGGAAATGAGTGGTCGGTTTATGCTTTTCATGACTTATCAAAATTTCTGAAATGAATATTTATTACTTTTACTTTCTACTTATTTAAGAAAAGTCTTGAATGTTCTAATTTGCAAATAACAGGCCCTCATATTTTAAACTAAATTTGACTGTCAACCGTTTTTTAAAATGGTAACCTACCTACCCCCAAATCCAATCCAGCCTATGCACTTTCTGTAGTAATTCTATATAGATGACTACTTCTGATGCTACACACACAAACAGTAATTAATAGTTAGATGAACTATACTACATAATAGGGTTAAATTTTTTTTTGGCTATATCATGTTACTGTATTTTACATTTTGCTCATTTCCCCCCCCAATTTCTTATTTTGAAAAAAAAAATTCCCCTCTCAATTTATCTATTTTTATTTCTATTTTTTTTTCTTTTTAACATACGATGTATTATTTGTTTCAGGGATACAGGTCTGTGCTTCATCAGTCTTACACAGTTCCCAGGACTCCCCACAGCACAGATTCATCCCCAATATTCATGCCCCAGCCACTTCATCCCATCTACCCGCCTCCCCTCCAGCAACCCTTAATTTGTTTCCTGAGATTAAGAGTCTCTTATAGTTTGTCTCCCTCTCTGTTTTCAATTTGTTTCATTTTTCCCTCCCTTCCCCTAAATTTCTTTTCAAACGAAGTACCTGCATGCTGAGATTTTGAAGGGAAATACCAAATGACAGCGGGTTGTCTCGATTTGTGATCTAAAGAGGAAAGAGCAAATTTTACTCAGATTTTTAGTAGTTAAAATTCATTTTATTGAAAAAGTTCATTTCCTGGGAAATATTCTGTATCTCAAATGTTCAAAAACATTTTACTACTTGCTACAACTTTTACTCCTATATTTTTCCAAATATTAATTAAGGTAGCAAGTATCAATGTATTATTATGCAATAAATATGCATGTTTTTCAGTTTATAAAAAAAGCTTATTGAGCAATTGATGGCACACACAACAGTACTCTGAGATGTCAATAACTGTGCATTTCAGAGAGAATACAGGATCTATTTGAGGTAATCTAAATCTAGCTCTACTGATTCCTACACCAGTGTAATTTCCAGGAGGTAACTATAAAGTATTTTAAAAATACATATCAACTAAATTCATAGTGCCCAACAATCAAAGGTGACCATAATATAAAAAGCCCTTTTCCTTCATTATCTGATTTTTGAACATTTTAGCAAAGTGCAGTCAAGGCAATAAACACTGTGAATTAAAACTATAATTACAGAAAAGAAAGATCAGGTCATTTTCAGCTCTGTGTCCCTCCACTTTTCAGCATCCAATAGGATGACCACCATAGAGCAGGTGTCAACAAACAGTAAAATAAAAACATAAAAAAACAAGTTTCACCTATTGAAATACTTACGTCATCCTCGTAACGAATATGGATGTTGGAAATTTTCACTTGAAGATTTTTTATGATCTGAGTAATTAATTTTTCTGTAAAAGTGTCTTGTTTCTCCACCCGAAGTTTGTCTACAATAGCAAATATTCTTTAACTTGACTGAAAAATATACTGTATAAGTATTCACATTTCAAGATAACATTAACATTGCCATGTTAAAGAAAACAATCTGTATTTGTAAATAGAACACTAAGAGCCTGCTTTCCCAAAGTCTTCCATACCAAGAGACTTTCAAAGTTTCAATTTTCAAAATATTTTTTTTAATGAAACTAAATCCAACCAAACTTACTGCCATTAAATTTTACAACCTCTGTTAACTATATCTGAGTATATAAAGACTTGAAAAACAATGAAGATTATTAGGTAAGAATTATAATGGGTCTTAAATTATAAAAGCCAGAAATAGCAGGAAGTAGGCATCTCTCTTAAAATTAGTGATATTATTACAAGTTGTATGTGGTTCAATGTATAAAACAGTTGAATACATTTCTCTTGCTGATGAATCCAACACGAAGAACTTTCCAGGGGATAGACAGAATAAAGGGCTGAAGTTCCTAATTTTTTTTTAACATGCCTTTGTGGGAGGGGCACCTGGATGGCTCAGTTGGTTGAGCATCCAACTTTTGAGTTCTGCTCCAGTCAAGACCTTGGGGTCCTGGGATCAAGCCCTGCACTGGGCTCTGTGCTCAGAGGAGAGTCTGCCCAACGATTCTCCCTCCTCTCCTGCTGCTCCTCCCCATGATCTGAGATAAATAATCTTTGAAAAAAATACGCCTTTGATAACCACAAGTTACTATCCTCCTTTCCCCCATTTGAAAATGCCAACGAAAACTACCTCATTTCCTATTTCTAGTCCTGTTCCACCTGTACACACATATTATCTGTCTTTTCTTCTAATGACCTACTACTCCCTAATTCAACTGCCCAGGAGGATAGGCTAATGAAGATATATTTACATCAAATCCAAGATTCAGTGAACAGATGAATAAATACACTTAACTATAAAAGGACTTTAGAATTAGTAAATAAACAAAATATAAGCTCTCTGAAGACACAGCATTTTTTTAATTTGATTTGGTGACCACCACATCCTAATAAAATCCTTTGCTCTATGAATCTATTCATTCAGTTCAATGCAAAATTTTCATTCCCTCATCCAGTAGTTTCCTTCTCAATTCCTTATCCTGCTCAGAGCCCACAACCTATTATTTCACCAACATTTTAAACTCTTTTGTTCTTTTTTCTCATTTTCCTCACAGAGGAAAAGCTCCAACCCTGAAAAAAACCCAGTATCAGGGCACTTGGGCGGCTCAGTGGGGAAAAGGAATAGCCTCAGGCTTAGAAAAGACCTGAGAATACGTTACATTTACACCTCAGACTGATCCTTGGACTAGGGACCTCCTATTAAAATGAAAAATAATAAACAAAAACATTAAAAAAAAAAAAAGAAAACCATAGTAATGGGGTAAATTTCATTTTAACAGGTTATCACATTATTATATCCCAATATCCAGATTTTAATGAGAAATCACAAGGCATACAAAGAAGCAGGAAGGTACGGCCCATTCAAAGGATAAAAAAGTAAATGACCAAAACTATTCCTAAGAAAGATCTGATGACAGATCTACTAGCCAGACTTTTTAAGATTTTATTTATTTCTTTGAGAGAGAGCAAGTGAGCAAGATAGCATGAGTTGGGTGATGAGCAAAGGGAGAAGCAGGTTCTCTACTGAGCAGGGAGCCGGATGCAGGGCTTGATCCCACGACTCCAGGATCATGAGCTGAGCCGAACACAGACGCTTAACCAACTGAATCACCAGGTGCCCACAATAAAAAAATACTAAAGAGAAAGATGATTGGGCATAGTGGTGAACAACTACATTAGATATGAAAGAACTGAGAGAAGAAAAAACAATATAAGAAGTGTCACCAGAAATTATTGTTAAATCTCCTTTAATGTTTTCACCTCTTTGTCAAAAGGTGAAATGTTTATTCTGGATTTCACTTTTTTATTGAACAAATAAATGCATGGCAACATTGGCAATGTAAGTATACACATATTTGTAAGATGGTTAGCTATTAAATGAAGGAGGGAGAACAGAAGGTAAGCAGATAACTGGGTTCGGAAGATCATTTTGTGTTTGAAGATAAGACATACTACAGTATATTTCCATACTAAGGAGGAAAGCTACACTAGAGAGAACAGAGTACAAAAAAGTACCGGGTGATAGTGACCACTGCACAAGGGGAAGGAAAGGAGATTTCTGCAGGACACCCCTTCCACTGAGAAAAGTGAAGGGTTGAAGTAATGGACTATTGTGGTCTAGGCTGAACAGGAAAAGATATGAACCCAAAAGTAAACAAACAGATTTGGGAAAACATAAATATATCAAAGGACTAGGTACGCCCAAAAAATTAAGAATTGATATAATGGGATTTTTTTTAAAGCTAAAAAACAAAATATACTTGATATAATTAATTATTATAGTTAAAAACTAACCTTACACTTATTGTCATAGGGTAAGTTTCTATAGAATTTCTGTAAACACGATAAAATATACAAACCACATTAAAATTCCCCACATAATAAGATTCCCTCATTCGTTATTATTATTCGTTATTATTCCCTCATTCGTAAATAATTTCAATGCCTCCAGATGCAAATAATATTCATATGTGATATTTAGGTCTTTTCTCTTTTTCTTATTATCATTTTTATTTACTGTTTCCTTTACCTTGATCAGCTACTTTTTGTTTTGCTTCTTCTATTCGTTTAAGTTCATGTTGTTTTGCTTCCAAGAGTTGTTTTTCTTCTTTTAAAGGATCATATTTTATTTCTACAGGAAGCATAAAAAAGAATACTTAGTTACTTTAACTTGAAGCATAACCATTCTAAAATATATCCCTAAAAATAATCATGAATTCAAAGTCTGCAATAATTTGGAGTAAAAATCAATTTAATGTGAATTTCTGAATGCTAATTTAAATATAGAAGTATCTCAAAAAATTCACCAGAAGTATTTTGAGTATAATTATCAAATATAAAGATTCTTCCACTCACAAATAAAAGTACTTTAAGTTATAATGTTTGAAAGTTGACTTACTAAAAATAAATAAATAAATAAATAAATAAATAAATAAGAAAGTTGACTTACTAGAAGAAGGCACTATGAGTAAATAAATGTCTCCGAGGAAAGCTTCAACTGGTTGAGTATACAGGTTTTTCCATGGAATTGTAAGATTAAGATTACCTACATGAATTTTCAGAATAAGGACAAAAAACATTATTATTCATTCAACCACATTTATTGCCAGCCTATTTTTTTTAAACATATAATGTATTATTAGCCCCAGGGGTACAGGTCTATGAATCACCAGGTTTACACACTTCCCAGCACTCACCAAAGCACATACCCTCCCCAATGTCCATAACCCCACCACCTTCCCTCCCCCCGCCCCTGGCAACCCTCAGTTTGTTTTGTGAGATTAAGAGTCTCTTATGGTTTGTCTCTCTCCCAATCCCGCCTTGTTTCATTTATTCTTCTCCTACCCCCCAAACCCTCCACGTTGCATCTCCACTTCCTCCTATCAGGGAGATCATATGATAGTTGTCTTTCTCCAACTGACTTATTTCACTAAGCATAATACCCTCTAGTTCCATCCACGTTGTCACAAAAGGCAAGGTTTCATTTCTTTTGATGGCTGCATAGTATTCCATTATGTATATATACCACATCTTCTTAATCCATTCATCTGTTAATGGGCATCTAGGTTCTTTCCATAGTTTGGCTATTGTGGACATTGCTGCTATAAACGTTGGGATGCAGGTACCTCTTTGGATCACTACATTTGTATGTTTGGGGTAAACACCCAGTAGTGCAATTGCTGGGTCATAGGGTAGCTCTATTTTCAACTTTTTGAGGAACCTCCATGCTGTTTTCCAGAGTGGTTGCACCAGCTTACATTCCCACCAACATTGTAGGAGGGTTCCCCTTTCTCGGCATCCTCACCAGCATTTGTCACTTCCTGACTTGTTAATTTTAGCCATTCTGATTGATGTGAGGTGGTATCTCATTGTGGTTTTGATTTGGATTTCCCTGATGCCGAGTGATGTGGAGCACTTTTTCATGTGTCTGTTAGCCATCTGGATGCCTTCTTTGCAGAAATGTCTGTTCATGTCCTCTGCCCGTTTCTTAATTGGACTATTTGTTCTTTGGGTGTTGAGTTTGCTAAGCTCTTTATAGATTTTGGATACTAGCCCTTTATCTTATACTTCGTTTGCAAATATCTTCTCCCATTCTGTCAGTTGTCTTTTGGTTTTGTTAACTGTTTCCTTTGCTATGCAAAAGCTTTCAATCTTGATGAAGTTCCAATAGTTCATTTTGCCCTTGCTTCCCTTGCCTTTGGCAATATTTCTAGGAAGAAGTTGCTGCAGCTGAGGTCAAAGAGGTTGCTGCCTGTGTTCTCCTCAAGGATTTTGATGGATTCCTTTCTCACATTGAGGTCCTTCATCCATTTTGAGTCTATTTCCATGTGTGGTATGAGGAAATGGTCCAATTTCATTTTTCTGTATGTGGCTGTCCAATTTTCCCAACGCCATTTGTTGAAGAGGCTGTCTTTTTTCCATTGGACATTCTTTCCTGCTTTGTCAAAGATTAGTTGACCACAGAGTTGAGGGTCTATTTCTGGGCTCTCTACTCTGTTCCATTGTTCTATGTGTCTGTTTTTGTGGCAGTACCATACTGTCTTGATGATGACAGCTTTGTAATAGAGCTTGAAGTCTGGGATTGTGATGCCACCAACTTTGGCGTTCTTTTTCAATATTCCTTTGGCCAGCCTATTTTCTATCAGGCATTCGAAGAACTAACAAAGTGACTAGCTGAGTCACTTTACAGAAAGCTATTTTATAACCACAAACAATAAGCCTTTGTTGTAATGATTGTTAATCATGTCTATCAGTACTGTTGGAAAATCTACCAAATGATATTCTAAAAATGTGTAAGTTTCTCTTTATGACAATCTTCACCACAAACATTAGTACTCCTCTGCAATTAACCAACAACCCTTGTTATAATTCTGATTTCCCCAACTCATACTCTAAATTACTGTATGTATTTATATGACACTTTCAAAGTGTAGACTAGAAAACTGAAAAGTGTATTTTTCACATATAGACTATATACATGTGTGTATGAATATCATTGCAAGTGTATGTCCAGATTTCTATGGTAATTATCAAAGACCGTGGACAAGATTAGAAAATCATTCAAACTAATGAAAATGTTTTACTACAGTCTATCAGCAAAGTATTTTTTTAAAGTATTTTTTAAAGCATTAGATTTCTTGAACTAAAAAATATGATGTAAGGTATTCATTATACTTATTCTAATCTTGTGAAAATAGAGGTGAGGAGGAGGGGATAAAAAGAAAACTTTCATAGTAGTTTTAAAATACTTTAAAATTTTTTAGAACGCATGAGTCAAAGAACTTAGAAACAGCTGTCATAATCAGCAAGGGAACGATCAACAACACAACGGCTACATTAACTAGTTAGTAACTGGGGAAGGGGGAAAAAATTCTACATAGACGTATCTCATTACATAACCCCAAAATTCCATGTTTAAAAAAAAATCCAAACTGAAAAAAGGATTTCATCTTACGATATCAATCCAGAGAAAAAGAACCAAACCATCTGATTTCTAAAAGACAGATGGCTTTCTAAATTATAAAATCAGAGAAGATAATGACCATTTCAAATTTGTGTACAGTCCAAAATATAACCAGAATGAACACATTAGAAAAAACAATTGACAAATCTGATTATCAGGTAGACTGCTTACACACATACATATCCATTAAGAATCCAAAAAAGTAAATAAACAAAAGAAAGAGAACAATGACAAAATAGCATTAAGTAATCAAAGAAACATAAACCAAGTCAATAATATTCCATTTTCACCAGTAAATTTGATCCAATATTTTTTTTTCCTCTCAGTATAAAGTATTTTCATAAAACTTGACTTTATACTTTCAGGAAATTTGGAAAATACACAAAAATAGTAAAAAAGGCAATTCCAAAAATCTTCCACATAAATATAACTACTTTTAAAATACGTATGTATTTATTATAATTGCTACATATGTAATTTTGTGTGCTAAATGAGGGAACTCTGAAAGAGCGTAACATTAACAACACTCAACAACAGCAAGGGGAGGGGCACCTGTGTGGCTCAATCAGTTGAGTGTCTGACTCTTGGTTCTGGCTCAGCTGATGATCTCAAGGTCATAGAATCAAGCCCCTCCACTGACTGCACTCAGCAGGTGCTTTAAGATTCTCTCTCTCCTGCCCCTCCTCAAATCATTCTCTCTCCTCTCTCCCAAATAAATAAAATCTTGGAAAATATGTTTCTATAAAATTAGTTGTAATCCTATACTACCCATTTGGAAATGTATACCTCTTTCACTCAACAAATTGTGTCCCTACTATTTGCCAGGTATTGTACTAAGTGGTGAGAGTAAAAATTAAACCAACTTAAGAAACGTGCTGTCATAATAAAAGAAAAAAATAAATGGTATTAAAGAATGACAGGGGCTAGGAGAGAGGCATGCAAACTACCACAGAAACTAAGTTTCTGACTCGTCCCCAGCAACACTGCCTGGAAGATGTGGACCTGACTCCTTAGACCACAGACCCACGATCTATCAGAGTACAGCAGTAACTAGTCAGAAATCTAAGAAACCGAGATAGTTATGCTATTAAACAAACTGGCTCTCAAATCATTTTTAACACTTAACAAGATGTATAATTTCAGAGTTTTTAATCAAGGGATATATGGACCACATGGTACTTTTAAGTTACACAACTAAGTTCCACCCAGATAAGAATATATGATTTTTCAATTAGTGCTCAGAAACATTAAAAATACCACATTAAAAAGATATTAAGTATATAATTCTTACTCTATGCCCAGCAAGCATGACATTCAAATAATAAGCACAGCTTACCTATATGACCAACTTTAACTTTAAAAGGTACATCCAGTTGACTCTACAAAAACATCATATATAAAATATTAGGACATATACAGGCCAACAAAATAGAAGGCACTTTTTTCCTTCCTAAAATTATTTAAAGTGTTTGCGTTAACTCACACCTTTTTTTTTTACCCTTAACACCTATTTAAATTTAAAGATACATAACTGTAATATTCTCAAATCCACAAAATTCAGGGAGACTAATCATTTTTAAGTAAATAGGGGAAAAGCTCTACGATAATACAGACCACCTAAGTTACCCATACCAAAATCATACTGCTTTTACACTGTATGGGGGGAGGAGGGGAGGTGGGAAATTTCACTAAAAGTTTGTCCTCACAGAGAGGTTAAAACTCCATTTTGCAAAAAATATCCTCAAAAAATTTCTCCCCATCCATCAGGGAAAAGGACAACTTTTTCATTAAGTAGTGCTGAAAAAACTCAATGTCCACAGATAAAAAAGTGAATTTAGACCCTTACCTTATAACTGCATATAAAAATTAACCCAAAATCAATATAAGACCTAAACATAAGAACGAAAACTACAAAACCCTTAGAAGAAAATATTTGGTAAAATCTTGACATCAGATCTGGCAACAATTTCTTGGATATAACAAAGACATGAGCAACAAAATAAAACAGATGAAATTTCACTGAGATTAAAAACATTAGAACAAAGGACATAGTCAACAGAGGCATAAGGCAACACAAATGGGGATAAGCTTAGCAAATCATAATCTGATAAGGGAAAATAAATGCCACTTTATATCTATTAAGATATAAATATGTTATCTATGAAGATATCTATTAAGGTATTATCAAAAAATAAAAAATAGTGCCTGAGTCAGTCAGTAGATCATGTGACTTTTGATCTTGGGGTCATGAATTTGAGCCCCATACTGGGGAGATTATACTTAAAATTTTTTTAAAAGAATACTAAAAAAATAAACATTAGCAAAAATGTGGAGAAACAAAACTACCTGTGTTGGTGATAGGAATATAAAATGGTTCAGCTACCATGGAAAACAGAGTGGCAGTTCTTAAAAAGGCTAAACACAAAATTACCATAAAATCAACTAATAGGCGTTTACCCATGGGGACGGAAAATAGGTAACTGAACAGACATGTATATTGCCAACGTTACAGCAACATTATTCACAAGACCCAAAAGGCAGAAACGACTGGAGTGTCCATCAATATATGAATGGATAAAGAAAACGCTGCATATAGAGACAGTGGAATTATGTAGCCACGGAAAGAAATAATGTTCTGATACAAACAAGGAATTACGCTAAGTGAAAAACGTTGAATAGAGTATGGCAAACACAACATGATTCTACTTATGTGAGCTATATGGAATAGGCAAATTCAGAGAGTCAGAAAGTAGATTAGCGGTTAACAGGGTCTACACAGAACCGGAATAGGGACTTATTTCTTAATGGTTATAGGGCTTCCTTTGACCTAGGGAAAAGTTATAGAAAAAAATATTGGATGATAGTTGTACAAATCATAAATTTAATTAGTATCACTGAATTCTTGGGTAAAAAAAATGGTTACCATGGCATCAAAAAAAATGAAGACTACAGGAAAGATCAATTAACCATTTAAAATAAAATCATCTAGAAAGAAAAAAATTGGGAAATTTTTAATGGGGAAAATTACACTGTCAGTTTGTGCTTTTTAAGGAGAAGCAAAGTCCACTTGATAAAATCCACATTTTGCAAAAATTATTTTCAAAAGGTTTTCTCAAAGTTTGAATAATTTAAGATAACAAAGTAAATCAAGAAGTCTACATAGTTATAAACGTACTGACATTACACATTTTTTATACTCAAAACCTACCACAGGGGTACCTGGGGGCTCAGTCAGGGTCTGACCCCTGATTTTGGCTCAGGTCACGATCTCAGGGTCACGGGATTGGGCCATGCATCAGGCTACCCACTCAGCAGGGAATATTCTGTGCAGATTCTCTCTCCCTCTACCCTTCCCCACCTCACTCTCTCTCTCTCTAAAATAAATAGAACCTAAGACGGAAGGAAAAAAAAAAAAAAACCTACCAGAGCATTTTCTTTAATTTCAAGATTCTTCAAGGCCACAGCTCCTAAAAAAGATTTAAAAAGTAATATTAAAGTATCTTTCATTTTAAAAAGGCATACTTCATCCTTAAATGTTATAAAGGAAAGAAAAAATATAAATGATGTGCATATAGAAAACAAAATAATTTGTAATCTTATTAGCTCACCTTCGTTCTTCAACTTAGAGTCTAAGAATGTTATGTTTGACCAAAACATCATTTATTATATATTTTCACCTCAGTGGTTATAGCCCACTGTAATGTAAACATTTTAATCAGAAATATACAAATAACAGGACCCTAGTAAAGCTGCATAAAATACAAAAATGAAAAAAAAGAGTTGTATTTAAATATACTTATGATGAACTGAAAATTTATAAGATCCAGTATCCGTGAGCTTGAAGATACATATATATAAATTTCCCAACCTGAGATGCAAGGAGAAAAATAAAAGAAAAAATAGTAATGTCCAAGAACCACAGGACAACTGTAAAAGCTGTAACATATGCGCAACAGGAATACCAAAAGGAAAAAAAGAGAAGCAAAATAAATATATGAAGTAGTAATGACTGATAAACTTCCAACATTAATGTTAAAAACACCAAATCACAGATCCAGAAAACTCAGAACACAAGGCAGGGAAATAACAAAAAATTTACAACTAAGCATATCATAACCAAACTATAGGAAATCAAAAAAAACAAACAAAACAAAACAAAAAACTTGAATATGATCCAAAAATATCTCTTCCGGGTATAGGGGCAAAAAAAAATCTAGGATGTTGAAAAGATTATCTGCACTCCAATGTTTATTGCAGCATTTTTCCCAAGAGCCAAGATAAGGAAACAACCTAACTGTCCATCAACAGATGAATGGATAAAGATATGATATTGTATAAATGCATGCAATAGAAATTATTCAGCCATGAGAAAGAATGAAATCCTGCCATTTGTGACAACACTGATGGACTTTGGTGGCATTATGCTTAGACATATAAAGAGAAATATGATATTGTTTATATGTAAAATCTAAACAGCTTGAACTCTTAAAAACAGAGAGTGGAATCCTGTTTACCAGGGGCTAGGACATGGGGAACTGGGGAAATTATGTTGAAAGATACAAACTTGCAACTAGGAAATGATTAAGTTCTGGAAATCTAATGCACACCACAGTGCATTATAACCAACCATACTGTACAATGTATTTCCAAGTTGCAAAGACACTAGATCTCTAATGTTTGAACCACAAAAAGAAATGATGATCATGTGACATGACAGAGATGTTAGTGAAGTAACCATCATAATCACACGAAGCAAATCAATATGTTGTGCACCTTAAACTTACACAATGCTGTATGTAAATTAAGCCAGAAACAACAAAAAGAAAAATCTTGAACAAAGGCAGAGAAAATACACACATTCCCCAACAGAGGTACAAGGAATAACTGAATTGAAAATTTCACCAGAGAACATCCAAAACAGACTCCAACAGACAAAAGTATGAATTAGCAAACCTGAAAACTGATCACCTGAAAATGTAGTGATGGAAAAAAAAAAAAAAAGAAAGAAAGAAAAGAAAAAGAAAAAAGTGAACAGAGCCAAATAGACTTATAAATGACATGTTTAAATGCATCAATAGCATTATGAGAGTCCCAAAAGGAGGACAGAGGCAGAAAGCTTAGTTGAAGAAGTAACATCCAAAAATTTCCCAAATTTGAGGAAAGATATGTATATAGAAATCCAAGAATCTCAACTAAGAAACGTGATCATCAGCAACACTGAATATTAAAAGCAAAAATGATTTGACTTCTACACAAGATCTTCAAGAAGATTATCACTGGATTTCTCAGCAAAAACTTTACAGAGAATGATATATTTATCATTTATTTAGATATTTAGAGTGGTTAAAGAAAAAAAAAGTTAACCAAGAACATTATATTCAACAAAGTATTACATGGACTTCAAAAATTGGGAAAATCTTGGGGTGTCTGGGTGGCTCAGTGGATTAAGGCCTCTGCCTTTGGCTCGGGTCACGATCCCAGGGTCCTGGGATCAAGCCCAACATCAGGCTCTCTGCTCAGCAGGGACCCTGCCTCCTCTTCTCTGTCTCTCTGCCTACTTGTGATCTCTGTATGCCAAATAAATAAATGAAATCTTCTTTTAAAAATGGGAAAATCTTAAGATACTCTCAGATAAACAAAACCTGAGGGAGTTCACGAACAGTAGATCTGTCTTATAAGAAATATTAGAGTCCGTCTGGCTGAACAGAAAGGACGCTGGGCATCGAGCACCTAGGTGGCTCAATCAGTTGAGTGCCTGACTTAGTCCAGCTCAAGTCCTGATTTCAGGGGTCATGAGATCAGCCCAACACTGGGCTCCATTTTCAACAGGGAATCGGCTTGAAGGTTCCCTCTCTTTGCCCCTCCCTGCACTCATGCACACACATGCTCTCTCTCAAATAATCTTAAAAACAAAAAAAAGAAAGAAAAGATGCTGTGTAGTAACTCAAAGCTGTAGTAATGGTAAGTTACTACAGTAACGGCAAGTGCATGTACAATATGAAAACTATTATAATTTTACTTCGTAACTCCATATTTTATTCTTTATTTTTTTAATTTAATTTAAATTTTTATTTATTTAATTTAAATTTAACTTAAATGTTATATTTATTTTTATTTATATAATTTTCCATATTATACATAATACATATAATTTTATAAATTATAAATTTTTAATTAAAATTTTAAAAACAAAAGAACTTAAAGATCGTAACTCTGTTTATAGGTACATAATGTGTAAAAATGTCATCTGTTACACCAATAACAAAGTTGGGGAGGCAAGCTGTAAAAAAGTGAAATTATTGTATGAGATTAAAGTAGGTATCAGTTTAAGATATATTCTTATACATTAAGATATTATATGTAATTCCTGTGGAACCACAAAAAAAAAATACCTACAGAATATACAAAAAGGAAATAAAATCAAAACGGATCACTGGGGCGCCTGGATGGCCCAGTGGGTTAAAGCCTCTGCCTTCAGCTCAGGTCATGATCCCAGGGTCCTGGAATGGAGCCCCACATGGAATTGGGCTCTCTGCTCAGCCTGCTTCTTTCCCTCTCTCTCTGCCTGCCTCTCTGCCTACTTGTGATCTCTGTCTGTCAAATAAATAAAATCTTTAAAAAATAAAAAATAAAAAAATAAAAATAAAAATATACAAACCAAGAAACAGACTATTAACTATCCAGAACAATCTAACAGTTACTGACTGAAGAGGAGGTGGGCAGGGGGATGGGTTAAATAGGTGATGGGGATAAAGGAGGGCACCTGTTGTGATGAGCACTGGGTGTTGCATATTAAATTCTACACTTAACACTAGCATTACACTCTATGTGAACTAATTAAATTTAAATAAAAATTTGAAAATAAATAAATGTAAACAGTTTAAACTCCCCCCTCAAAAGACACAGGCAGAATGTATTTAAAGCCAAACAAAACATGATGGCCCTATAGCTCTAAGAACATACATAGGTTAAAATTTAAGTGAAAAAAACTGCACAAGATTTCTTGTGCAAATAATAACAAGAGACCAGATGTGGCTATACATATTCCAGACAAGAGACTGTAAGTCAAAAGCTATTAGAAGAGGTGAAGAGGGACGTCATCTAATGATAAAAGTGTCCGTTCACTAAATTCAATTCACAAACACAAGAGCACAATCTGAAGCAAACAATGACAGATAAGAAGAAAGAAACAACTCTACAGTAATGGTAGGAGGTTTCAGCACACAACTTCAATAACAGACAGAACCACCAGAGAGAAGATTAAGAAGGAAACAAGCTGAATTTTAAAAACATAAATGAAACACTCTACTCAATAAGAGCAAAATACACAATTTTCTCAAGTACTCATGGAACATTCTTCAGGACAGGCCACATATTAGGCAACAACAACAACAAAAATCTAAATTTTAAGAGATTGAAATCCTATAAAGTATCTTTTAGAAGATATCACAAGAAAAAAGGAATCACAAGAAAAACTTTTAAAACTTAAGAAAAATTAAAATGAAAGCACAACATACCAAAATTTATAGGCTGTGGTAAAGACAGTCCTGGGAATACTTAGCAGCTGTTAAGTGTTCACATTAAAAAATAATATCCCAAATTAACACCTTAAATTTGTACCTGAAAGAAACAGAGATTAACTAAACCCATAGCTACCAGAAGGAATAAAGTTTAGAACAGAAATCATTAAGATGGAGAACAGGGAACCCAATAAAGAAAACTGCTGAGATCAAAATCTGGCTCCTCAAAAATCTTTAGCTCATAAACTAAGAAAAAGAAAAGAATTAAACAACTGAAATCAGGAATATAGGAGGGGATACTACCAATTTTACAGAAAAATAAAAAAGATTATAAGAGTACTATGAAAAACGGTACATCAACAAACTGGATATCCTAGATCAAATGGATCAAGTCCTTGAAAAACACACCCTACTACTAATGAATCATCAAGAAATGGATAATCTTGGGGTGCCTCGGTGGCTCAGTGGGTTAAGCCTCTGCCTTTAGACAGGTCATGATCTCAGGATCCTGGGATCGAGGCCCACATCCGGCTCTCTGTTCAACAGGGAGCCTGCTTCCCCCTCTCTCTCTGCCTGCCTCTCTGCCTACTTGTGATCTCTATGTCAAATAAATAAATAAATCTTTTAAAAATAAAATAAAATTAATTAATTAAATAAATAGCATGGAAAATAATAAAGCACTTAGGAATAAACTTAACCAAAGGACTTGTACCTTCAGACTTTATAATAAAACACTGCTGAATGACATTAAAGGCACACAGAACCTGGAAGACATCCATCCCATATTCATAGACTGGAAGACTTAATATTGTTAAGACGAAAATACTACCCAAAGCAAATTACAGACTCAATGCAATCAATATTAAAATCCCAATATTTGGGGCACCCGAATGGCTCAGTCGGTTGGGCACCTGCCTTCAGTTCGGGTTGTGATCCTGGGGTCCTGGGACTGAGTCCTGCGTGGGGCTCCCTGCCTAGCAGGGAGCCTGCTTCTCCCTCTCCCTCTGCCCCTCCCCCTGCTTGTTCTCTATCCCTCAAATGAATAATCAATAAATAAAAATCTTCAAAAATAAAAAAAGAAAGAAAGAAAAATGGATTAGTTAAAGGATGTTGTCCCACGGGGGGGGGGGGGAATATGTGTTTATCCATTTTTAAATTCACATGGAATCACAAGGGACACCTCCATTGTTAAAACAATCTTTTGTTTTATGGGGCGAGAAGAAGAAAACCGGAAGTCTCACTCTTCCCGATATCCAAACTTAATACGAAAACATAGTAATCGAAACAGTGTGGTACCATATACAAACACACAGACCAATGGAACAGAACACAAGAGATGAGAAATAAATTCTCACATATACAGGCAAATGAATTTGATAAGGCTGCCAAGATCACTCAATTTGGAAATGTCACGAAAAACTGCTGGAAAATGATACTCACTTGCAAAAGATGAAGCTGGGTTACCATACACCATAACCAAAAATTAACTGAAAGTAAATCAAAAACTCAAATTTCATATTGATAACTATAAAAATCTAAGAGGAAAACATAAGTGAAAAATTCCATGAGTCAATTTGGCAATGATTTCTTTTGGATGTTTATAATACCAAAAAGCACAGGAAAAACAAAAGATGAGCTAGATTTCATCAAAAGTAAAAACTTTTGTGCATCATAGGGCATTCTCAACAATGAAAAGGCAATAGTATTTGCCCATCACTTATCTGATAAAAGGTCAGTATCAATATATAAAGAACTCCTACAACTCTATTTAAAAAAAAAAAAAAGCAACCCAATTAAAGGGAGGCCAAAGGTCTTCAAAAGACATTTTTCCAAAGAAGACCTATAAATGGCCATTAACCAATGAGAAGATATCCAACAGCACTAATCATCAAAGAAATGCAAGTCAGTAAAAATGAGATAGTACCTCACACCCATGAGGATGGCTACTATGAATAAAATAGAAAATAGCAAGTGTTTCTGAGCTCATGTGGAGAAATTAGAATCCTTTTGCGCTGTTAGTGAAAATGTAAAATGGTACATCTGGAAAGGAGTATGACACTTCCTCAAAAAATTAAAAAGAATTAACCAGCAATTCCACTTGTGGGTATATACCAAAACAGATCTATTTGCACACTGATGTTTGTAGGGCCATGATTCACGACAGCCAATAGGTAGAAGCAACCCATGTTGTCTATTTACAGATGAACAGAGAAACAAAATGGGATATATACAAAAAATAAATATCGTTCAACTTTAAAAATGAGTAAAATTCTGATATATGCTGCAACAGATGAATGCTGAGGACATTACGCTAATACATGAAATAAGCCAAACACAGAAGATCAAATATTATATGATACCACTTATAGGAAGTACCTAGTATAGTCAAATTCATAGAGATGGAAAACAGAATAATAGGCACCAGTAGATGAAGGAAGGAGATAGTTATTCCTCAATAGGTATAATGTTTCAGTTTTGCAGGATAAGAAGCGTTCTGGAGATGGATGGAGAGAAGGTGCACTTAATGCCTCTGGACTGCACACTTAAGGCTAACATGAAAGTAACAACTGACACCAGAGAAATGCAAAGGATTACAAGAGAATATAACAAAAAATCACATGCCGACAAATTGGGCAACTGAGAAGAAATCAATAAATTCCTAAAAACTACAATCTTTCCAACTAAATAAGAAACAAAATCTGAACAGACCTGACTAGTAATGAAATTCAATCAGCAATCACGAACTCCCAACAAGCAAAAAGTATAGGACTAGATGGCTTCGTGGGTGAATACCACCAAACATTTAAAGAGTTAATAACCTATTCCCAAACTATTCCAAGAAATAGAATAGAAAGGAAAACTTCAGAATTCATTCTGCAAGGCCAGCAATACCCAGAAACTACCAAGAAAGAAAACCACAAGCTAATATTACTGATGAACACCAACATAGAAATCCTCAACAAAATACTAGCAAACCAAATCCAACAATATCTTAAAAAAAAAAAATCACTGACCTCAGCTAAATTATTCCAGGGATACAACAGTGGTTTAATATTCACAAATCCATCAACGTGATATATCACATTAACAAGAAAAGGGTTAGCCCTATGATGATCTCAGTAAATACAGAAACGTTTCACAAAATGCAACACCCATTATCGATAAAACAAAGTAGATATGGAGGAAATATACCTCAACATACTAAGGGCCACATGTGAAAAACCCGCAACTGACATCATTCTCAACGGTGAAAAACTAAACTTTTCCTCAAAAATCAGGAAAAAGACAAGGATGTCCACTTTCACTTTTATTCAATATAATGCTGGAACCCTTAACTACAGGAATCAGATAAGGAAAAGAAATAAAAGACATTCAAATTAGCAAGGAATAAGTAAAACTTACACTACTTGCAGAAGACATAATACTGCATGTAGAAAACCCTAAAAACTCCACCAAAAGAACTATCAAAACTGACAAATAAATTAAGTGAACTTCCATGACACAAAATTATATACAGAAATCCATTTCATTTCTATATACTAATAACAAAGTAACAGGAGAAATAAACAATTCCATTTACAATTACACCAAAAAGAATACTTAGGAATAGACCTAACCAAACAGGTAAAAGACCTGTACTCTAAAAACTATAAAACACTGATGAAAGAAACTAAAGACAACACAAATAGAAAAATATTCCATGTTCATGGATTAGAAGAATATTGTTTAAAAAGTCATTACAACCAGGTGGTGGGTATTATAGAGGGCACGGCTTGCATGGAGCACTGGGTGTGGTGAAAAAATAATGAATACTGTTTTTCTGAAAATAAATAAATTGGGAAAAAAAAAAGTCATTACAAAGAGCAATCTATAGGTTCAATGCAATCCCTATCAAAATACCAACAGCATTTTTCAAGTAATTAAAACAAATAATCCTAAAAGGTGTATAGAATCACAAAAAAACACCCAAATAGCCAAAGCAACCTTGAGAAAGAAAAAGCTGAGGGTATCACAATTCCAGATTTCAAGAGTTAAACTATGAAGTTCTACTAATCAAAACAGTAAGGTACTGGCACAAAAACAGACATACAGATCAAAAGAACAGAAGAGAGAGCCCAAAAATAAACCTGTACTTATGTGGTCAATTAATCTGTGACAAAGGAAATAAGAAAATACATGGAAAGAAGACAGCCTTTTCAACAAATCGTGCTGGGAAAAGTGGACAACTACTGAAAAAGAATGAAACCAGATGAACCACTTTCTCACACCATATACAAAAATAACTCAAAATGAATTAAAGACCTAAATGTGAGGCCTGAAACCATAAAACTCCTGGAAGAAATCACAGGCAGTATTTTCTCTTACATCACCACAGAAACATTCTAAGTATGTGTCCTAAGGCAAGGAAAACAAAACCAAAAACTATTGGCACCACACCAAAATAAAAGGCTTTATATAGCAAAGGAAAACACCCACAAAATAAAAGGGCAACCTACAGAATGGGAGAAGATATTTTCAAATGATGTATCTGATAAAGAATTATTACCCAAAATATATGAAGAATGTATACAACACACCAAAAAAACCTATTAATTTGATTAAAAATGGGAGAGGACCTGAAGAGACATTTTTCCAAAGACAACATACCAATCACCAACAGGAAAAGTTGCTCAACATCGCTCATCAGAAGGGAAACACAAATCAAAAGCACAATGAGATATCACCTACAACCTGTCAGAGAGGCTAGAATCAAAAAACACAAGAGGGGTGTCTGGGTGGGTCAATCGGTTAAGCGTCTGCCTTCAGCTCAGGTCATGATTCCCGAGGTCCTGAGATCAAGCCCCATGTCAGGCCCTCTGCTCAGCAGGGAGTCTGATTCTCTCCCTCTCTCACTCCGGCCCCCCCCTGCTCATGCTCTCTCACTCCCTCTCAGTCCCTCACACCCTCTTGCAAATAAATAAAATCTTTAAGATAGATGATAAGAAATAACAAGTGTGGGTGAGGATGTGGAGAAAAAAACAAATCCTCCTACACTACTGGAAAGAACATAAATTGGTACAGTCAACTATGGAAAACAATAGGGAAATTCATCAAAAAATTAAAATAGAAATATCATGTGATCCAGGAATTCTGTTTCTGGGTATTTGCCCCCTCCCCCAAAAAAACCCAAAACACTAATTCTAAAAGATATATGCCCCTCTATGTTTTTTGTATTGCATCACTTACAACAGCTAACAGATGGAAGCAACCCAAGTGTCCACCGATAGATGTATACACTCCCACCCACATATATATACACAAAGAATATTACTCAGCCATATAAAAGAACGAGACCATGCCACTTTCAACAATATGGATGGACCTAGAGGTTATCATGCTAAGTGAAACAGATCAGAGGAAGACAAATACCATGATGTCACTTTTTTGTGGAATCTAAAAAACAAAACAAATAAACAAGAAGCAGACTTTAAGATTTTATTTATTTGAGAGAGAGAAAGAATGAGAAAGAGCAAGCATGAGAGGGGGAAGGTCAGAGGCAGAAGGAGACCCCCTACTGGGCAGGGAGCCTGACAGAGGACTCAATCCCAGGACTCCAGGATCAAGACCCAAGCCGAAGGCTGTTGTGTAACCAACTGAGCCACACAGGTGCCCCCAAAAGCAGGCTCTACAGTACAGAGAACAAACTGGTGGCTGCCAGAGAAAAGGTAGGTCTGGGGGAGGAGGGTGGGCAAAACAGGTGAAGGCAACTAAGTACAAAGGTCCAGTTGAAAAAATAAAGAAGTCACAGAAGTGAAAAGTATAGCACAGGGACTATAGTCAATAATGTTGCAGAAATGCTGTTTGGTGACATACATGACTATACTGAGGATGAGCATCAGGTAATGTACAGAATTGTTGAATCAATATGCTGTACACCTGAAAGTGAAAATATTGTTAAAATGATTAATTTAATGTTGTATCATACCATAATTTTTTAAGTGGTGATGTAAAAAAGAAATACTTTCTCAGACAAACCAAAACTGGTGGAATTTGTTGCTAGACCTCACTTGCAAGAAATGTTAGAAGTTTTCAGAATAGAACAATAACATAGGTCAGAAACTCAGATATGCAAGAGCATTAGAAAAGGAATAAAGGTAAAATTAAGCCTCTTATTTTCTTCATTATTAATGATCTAATGGAACACTATTCAAATAATAGCAACAGTGCACTAGTAGGTACAGCTTATGGGTAAGTGAAATGTATGACAGCAACATTATAAGGAGCAAAAGAATGGAATGGAATACCCTTTATAATGTACTTCCACTACTGTGAACCAATGTAGTTTTGATTGGACTTAGTTTTAAATGCATACTAGTAATCCCAAGGATCACCCCCCCAAAAATTAAAGAAGTATAACTGATATGTTAGAAGAAAAGAAAAAATAAAATAATAGAAAATACTCATTTAAAACCAGAAGAGGCAGAAAAGGGGGAAGATTTTAAAAAGCAAAGACATACATGCAAGAAATAGAAAAGAACTACAAATACAATAGATACCCATTAACCCAACTATATCACTTCAAATATAAACGGTCTGAATATACCAACTAAAAGACAAAACTTGACCCAGTGGATACAACAAAACAAAACCCAACAACACAATTTCTGCAAGAAACTCACTCTAAATATAAAGGCAGAGACAAACAAAAATAAAGAGATCTAATGAAAATTTACAGAACATGTCTTACAATAACAATACATATTCTTCTCAAGCTCACACAGAACATTCACCACAGTAAACCAAACTCTGGGCCATAAAACATACATTAACAAATTTAAGGGAATAAAAGCCATACAAAATCTGCTTTCAGACTGCAATGGAATTAAACTAGAAATCAGTAACAGAAAGTTAGAAACTCACAAAATATCTGAAGATTTAATAAATATTAATTTAAAAGCACACATCGCCCAAGAAGTCATCTCAAAAGAAACTGCAAAGTATCTTGAATCAAATGAAAATACAGTTTTCATAATTGGGCATGCAGCAAAAGCAAGGCTTAGAAAGGAATTTACCACTGAATGCATATATTAGAAAAGAAGAAAAAAGGGTACATGGTTGGCTCGGTCGTTTGAGGAACCCATTCTTGGTTTCAGCTCTGGTCCTGATCTAAGAGTTGTGAGATGGAGCCCCAAATCCAGCTCTGTGCCCAGCACAGAGTCTGTTTGGAATTCTCTCTCCCCCTCTCCCTCTGACTCTTCCCCTGCTCACACTCACACATTCTCTCTCAAACGTGCATGCGTTTTCTCTCTAAATAAGACATTTTTTTCAAAAGCAAAAGATGAAATATCTAAAATCAATAATCTAAGCATCCACTTTAGGAATCCAGAAAAAGAGCAAATTAAATCCTAAGTAACCAGAAGAAAAGAAGTAAGAATTAGAGAAGAATTAAATGAAATTCAATAGAGAAAAATCAAGAGAAAAACCAATGAAAACAAAAGATGGTTCTCTGAAAAGATCAATTAAATTGCTAACTCCCTAGCCAGATTCACTAAGAAAGAAAAAGATACAAATTACTAATATCACAAATGAAAGGACCTTCATTACTGATTCAATAGATGTTAAAAGGATTATAAAGGAATACAAACATGCCCACAAGTTACAAGAATTCCTTTGAAGACATATTCCAGCAAAACACAGAAGAAAAAATATAAATGGGCCTGTATCTATTAAAGACATTGATTCAATAATAAATAATCTGTCAGGGGCGCTTGGGTGGCTCAGTGGGTTAAAGCCTCTGCCTTTGGCTCAGGGTTCTGGGATTGAGCCCTGCATCAGGCTCTCTGCTCAGCAGGGAGCCTGCTTCCCCTCTCTCTTTGCCTGTCTCTCTGCCTACCTGTGATCTCTGTCAGTCAAATAAATAAATAAATAAATCTTTAAAAAAAAAAAATCTTTAAAAACTGAAAGCATAATGCTCAAATCAGTTTCACTAAAGTTCTAAGAAACATTTTAGGAAAAAATGATACTAAGTCCCTACAACCTCTTCTAGGAAACATAATCATAGGGAAAACTTCCTAACTCATTCATAGAGGTCAGCATTACTCAAAACCTGATAAACGTGTTGCAAGGGGGGGGGGTAGGGGGGAAGCTATAGACCACTACTTCTCAGCAAACATAGATGCAAAAATCCTCAACAAAATATCAAACTGAATCCAACAATGTTATATACCAAGACCAAGTGGGATTTATTCCAGGTATGCAAGGCTCATTCAACATTCAAAAGATCAACTGGCGTAATCCATTACACATCAACAGGCTGAAGAAGAGAAATCTTATGATCATATGAAGAGACGAAGACAAACCATTTTATAAAACCCAATACACATTCTTGGAGGGGGAAAACAAAACAAAACAAACAAACAAAAAAAGCATAACTTTCAGCAAACCAGGAATAGAGGTACGTATGGTAAAACAACAACAAAAATCAGAAAACTGGATACCTCTCAATATGGGCCAAAAAAACCTTTTCAGTGTGGATACTTCTCTTAAGTTGATCATGATGATTGTTTCCCAAGAGGATACATAAGTCAAGATTAGCCAAACTGTAGACTTTAAATATGTGCATTTTACCGTATCAATTATTTCAATAAAGCTATTAATACAGAATTAGTAGTACAATCTAAATTATTGGTATATGGACTGTAAAACCTTGAACCATTCTGTGTGTTTGAACACTTTTCATAATAAAACATTCCCTTTCAGCTCTAATGTTCTATTAAAGTTTCTCAAAGCATAAAGGTAAAAACAGTATTTAAGAAATTAGAATTGGCAATTACCAGCAGACTTCAACAGACATTTGGCTGGCTCCCCAGCATATTCCTATCACAGAAGGAGTCCTTCAAATCAGGAGTTGTGCCCTGAGTGAAAGAAGTTAAGATGGCAGAGTAGTGGGGGGAACCCTGGACTTGCCTCATCCCTCGAACATAGCTAGATAGGCATCACATCATTTTGAACTAGGAAATTGATCTGAAGATAAGAAAACAATATGCACAATTAGAGGGAGTGAATGTGGTGGCTGCAAGGCTTATCTAAATAGACAAATCATAGCACACCTAGTTAAAGACCCAAACACTTCCTACTGCAAGCAAGGAAGAAGTGTGCAGAGGACTGACCTGTGGGAAAGGGCAGCCAGAACAAAACAGCAGAGTGCACACAGCAAACAGCTCAAGTGCCAAGTCCTGGACAGTGTATGACCCCTTTTTAATATAGCATTACTCTCAGAAGCAGGAAAGATAATAAGCTTTCATAACATGCCAAAGACAAACTTAACCAAAGTGGCAAGACGGAAGAATTCTCTCCAAAAGAGAGATCAAGAAGAAACCACAGTCACAGACTTGCTCAAAACAGAATTTAGAACAAAACAAGAATTTAGAGCAGTCATAAGAATAATAGCCAGCCCTGAAAATAGCATAGAGGACAGCAGAAATGGGTCCATGCTGAAGAAATAGAAGACCTAAAAACTAGTCAGGCCAAAATAAAAAATGCTGTAACTGAGATGCAAAACTGACTGGGTGGAATCCCAATGAGAATGGAAGAAGCAAAGAACCAAATAGGTGATATGGAAGATAAAGACATGGAAAATAATAAAGCTGAAAAGAGGGAAAGGAATTGTGCCCTGAATACAGAGCCACTAGTATACTGAGGGTATGCAATAGGTGACCAAGGATCAATAAAGTCTACTATAAAGAGAAAATTAGGAGAACAACATTTCAAAAATAAAATATGCTAGTTAAAAACAAAAACAAGAAATTGAAGTTTCTAAGGTTGCAAAACAATGTCGGGTGTAATAGCCACCACCAAAAACAAAAACAAACAAAAAAAAAACCCTGCAAATTTATGAGTTTTATAATTTTAAAGAAAACAAGAGAGAGAGAGACGAAACAAGACTACAGAAGGAGCTATCAAGTATAGGTATTCCTTGCACTACAAATGATAATTCTGTCACATTGCTTCTGTCTCTGAATTTCTAATACTTTTGTCTGAAAGTGCTCTAAAAATGCACCTAGCTGTCCATCACAATCCTGCGTTATTTAAAAAATAAATAAATAAATAAAAAAGATTTTGGTGTACTATGTCACATAAATCCATTATACTCTCTGGACAACAGTTCAGAGATCTGTATCCATAACAAACACATATGGCTGATTCTGATGCAGCCTAGCTCTTGAAATTCTAGATTGCCTAGAAAAGTTGGAAGATGAATCTCAGCACGATCTATGAAGCACCACTACCTCCCTAAGTAGATGACTTATAAAAAGGGGTGGAGAATTGTAAATAGCAGTGCATAAACAGGATACCAATATCAAAATTCACCAAGAGTGTGAGATAAAGTTCAATTCCTCTTTCCCCTCTAACAAAATAAATGCTTCCTGCACTCAGCCCACTCCCTATAGGGCCCACTATACTACCACTGTTCTGCTACATTGTAATTACATCAATTTTTAGAAACTCTTCATTCATATAACAGTATCTCCAAGGAAAAATGGATCTCAAGTTCCAAAAAATTGTCTCAGAAACAAATTTTCAGAACACTACCCATTCTTAGATTTGAAGACATCCATGTAACTTCTGAATACTAATTAACATTATTAATATGCTAACAGTGAAATTAGCTGGATTATTACAGATACCTAGCAAAAGCATACATTTAAAACCAATAGGTCCTTCTGATATTAGACTACAAAATATTAAGTCTTACAATTCTCCTATGCAGCATCTAGTTTCTATTACTGAAATTTTCAAGTATTTTTAAGTTTATCAAAATTACTGCTTTTTCCTCTGCCTTCGGCTCCGGTCATGATCCCAGGGTCCTGGGATCAAGCCCCGCATGAGGGTTCTGCTCAGCAGGGAGACTGCTTCTTCCTCTCTCTCTGCCTGCTTCTCTGCCTTTTTGTGATCTCTGTCAAATAAATAAAATCTTAAAAGAAAAAATTACTGCTTTTTAAATCATCAAAGGATTTCTTACGCACTAAAAGCTTCATTTATCAATATAACCAACTTCTATACATAAAACACTAATGTGTTGTTTAAAAAATTTCATAACTACCAAAGTTAGATGGATCATGCTACCTGATTTCAAGACTTTCTATAAAGCGAGTTATCAAGACAAGTGTGGTATTATTGAAATAATGGACACATGTATTATCAAAACATTACAATCCAAAAATAAACCCATACAATATAAAGTCCAATTTTTTTCAAAAGTGCAAAAATAATTCAATGGAGAAAGGATAGTCCTTTCAGCAAGTGGTACTGCAACAATTGGACATCTGCAACCACATACAAACAAATGAACATCAACCTTCAACCTATACCACACCTTATATAAAAATGGCTCAGAAATCTAAATTTAAATTATAAAACTTCTCCAAGAAAACACAGGAGAAAATCTTTGACTTCAGGGAAGACAGATTTCATATATACACCAAAGCATGACTCATGAAAAGTTTCTGCTATAGTGGACTTGATCGAAATTTTAAATTTAAATCGAAAAATTACACTTTTGCTTTGCAAAAGACAGACTTGAAAGGGAATGAAGGAAAATATCTTCGAATCACTTATCTGACAAAGGACTCCTACCCATAATATGTAAAGAACTTTCAACACTTAACAATAAGAAAATACTTTGGTAAAAGAGTTTGGCAGTTCCTTTGTAGAAGTCAGAGTTACCATATGATTCAGCAGTTCTACATCTAGGCATATACCAAGAAAACTTGTATATATGAATGTTCTTAGCAGCATTCCTCATAAAACCCAAAAAAGTAGGAATAATTTAAATGACAACTTGGTGAATGGATAAACAAAATGTGATCTATTCACACAATGGATTATTACTCTGTCATTAAAAAGTGATACATGCTGGGGCACCTGGGTGGCTTAGTGGATTAAGCCACTGCCTTCAGCTCAGGTCATGATCCCAGGGTCCTGGGATCGAGCCGCGCATCGGGCTCTCTGCTCTGCGGGAAGCCTGCTTCCTCCTCTCTCTCTCTGCCTGCCTCTCGCCAACTTGTGATCTCTGTCAAATAAATAAATAAAATAAATCTTAAAAAAAAAAAAAAGTGATACATGCTACAACACAAAGCTCAAAAAACAAAGTGAAAGAAGCCAGAAACAAAAGTCCATCTACACTGCACGACTGCATTTAAGTGAAATGTCCAGTACTGGAAAATCCATAGAGACATAAAGTAGATCAGTAATTACTGGAGGTGGGGTTCGGGAGATCAGCAGAGAATTTGAGAGTGACTGCTAATGGATATGGATGGGCGTTTACTTGGGGGTGTTGAAAATGTTCTAGAATTAGTGGTGATAGTTGCATAATTTTGTGACCATCATAAAAAACACTTAATTGTCCATTTTAGAATGGTGAATTCAAGAGAAAAAATACAGCAGACAGAAGGCAGTCAATACTGTGAAACTGTAAGGCAACAGATGGTGACAACATTTATCATGGTGAGCATTTCATAACCTTTAGAATTGTCGAATCATTGTTACACACCTAGAACTAATATAATATTGTATGTCAACTATGCTAACAAGTAACATTTTTAAAAAGGTATACTTAAAGGTATGTAAATTAATCTCAACAGATAAAGGAAAAAAAGCCAAATTAAAATAAGCTGAAGATCTGAACAGACTCTTCACCGAAGGAACTATATAAACAGCAAAGAATATGAAAAGATGCTCAACATCTTTAATCAATCAAGGTATGCAAATTAAAACCACAATACTTTAGCACTATATACCTATTAGAATGGCTTAAGAAAAGTTTTTTAAATGACAATACTAAATGCTAGTGAAGGTGCAGAGCAACTATGCACTCATACAATGCTGGTGGGATTGCAAAATGGTACAGCTGCTTTGAAAAGCAGCTACATAGTTTCACAGAAGTTCAATGTTCATTTACCATAAAACCTTGCAATCCCACTTTCAGGCATTAAGCCAAGAGAAACAAAAATTTATTTTCACACAAAAAAACTGTACATGAATGTTTATTAAACAGCTCTATTATTCGTAATGGCCAGAAAGGGAAACCAGCAGATAAACATTTAGAACACATCCATATAAAAAATACCACGGGGCGCCTGGGTGGCTCAGTGGGTGAAGCCTCTGCCTTTGGCTCAGGTCATGATCTCAGGGTCCTGGGATCCAGTCCCGCATCGGGCATCCCTACTCAGTAGGGAGCCTGCTTCCCTCCCCTCTCTCTGCCTGCAGCTCTGCCTATTTGTGATTGCTGTGTCCAATAATTTAAAAATCTTAAAAAAAAAAAAAAACACTCAAAAAATAAAGGAATGAAATACCGGTGCATGCAACACATGGGTGACTCTCAAATTCACTTTACGTAACAAGTGAAAAGAGTGAAACCAAGTAAAAGCAATCAGACCCCCAAAAGCTAGCTACCATATAATTCCATTTATATGGCACTCTAGAAAAGACAAAACTGGGGCGCTTCCCTGGCTCAGTCCGTTAAAGCTTCTGCCTTCCACTCGGGTCATGATCCCAGGATCTTGGGATCTAGCAGGGCACTAGGCTCCCTGCTCGGTGCAGAGCCTGCTTCTCCCTTTACTCTCCCTCTCCCTCTGCCTGCTGGTCTGCCTCCCTGTGTTCTCTCTCTCTGTCAAACAAATAAATAAAATATTTTGAAAGGAAGGAAGGACAGATGGTCAGACAAAACCTAAGGATGGAAACAGATCAGTGGTTTCCAGGAAATACGGGGGCTGGAAAGGGTAGACTGAAAAGGGGCTGTAGAGGGAATTTTGGCATCCTGGGGAACTTTTTGGAATGACTGTGATAGTGGATACTTTCCGGGACATTGCACTTGTCAAGAAAGACAGAACCGTATATCACAAGAGTGAATTTTACTGTATACAAATTTTAAATAAATTCACGCATAAATCACACTCTACACAGACCCCGCCTGGAATGCAGAAGCAACCTTCCACTACAGATCAAAGCACACTACAAAATGTTTTCAAGGCTTCCTTCTGAGGTGTGTGAAGACAAAGAGTATTATTTTTACTCTGCAAATGAGAAGCAAAACAAAACAATCTTCAAGTTTCTGATACGGGTCAGAGATGCAGAACTGGCACCCTCGTCTGTAGTTCTTGCAGGAAGTTCATGCTCTGTCATGGTACTAGACACCAACAGCAGTAACAAGAGGTTCTATCAAACTAATTATCTACTCACACGCTTTCATAAAGGAGAAAAATCAAGATAAACGAATAGCTCGGAAGAGGGTTGAAAGTGTGTACATAGTAACAGTTAGGTCTAAATAAATAAATAAATAACCCTAATTTTGGCCTAGGAGATTCACTTCGTAGGGGAAAGGAATGTAATTTACAACGGGTGCTTAAGATAAAGAAGGGTAGAAGACAAAAACAGCTGAAAGCACTAATAATAACTCTCCAAATAAGACAGAGCGCCGAAGTACACGGATACAAAGTAAAGCTTTGGTCCTTCATCTAAGCAATGTAAGCGCACGTTCCTCCCCGTCCTTTGTAGGTCTGAGACGTTGCACAGCGCACCTCGTTTCTTAAAAAGCAATCACTCTGACCCACAAAATCCCCAAGACTTGCAAGCGTGACCCACTCCTGGGTGTCGGGCTGTGAACTGAAAACAGCCCATCATTTGAGCTGATTGTGCACAGGAGTTTCGCTTTCTGTGATCAGCCGAAGCCAGGCCAGCAACCCGAATCCGGCCCGCGCGGCCGCAGAGGGGAGCCGAGCAGACACCACGGTTAGCCACACGCCCCGGCTGGGGAACGAGGGAGGCGAGAGGACGCCTTCGGTCACCCGTGCCTTGCCTTCACGTGCGAGGCAACGTGCGCCCCTCCGAGGGCTCTCCCGAGCCTTCGTCATAACCCCAGGGGGTACAACAGGACCCCGGGGGCGTCTCGGGGCCTCCCCCGCGCCCCGCACACCTGAAGCGGGACAGCTCGGAGCGACGGGCTGGGAACCGCGCCTGGGCGCGATCTGCCCCCCACGCCCTCGGAGTCCGCCGCGGGTCCCCGCTGCCGCCCGGCTCGCAAAAGGGGGACTCTTGATCCCGCACCGCCCCCCGAGCCCCCTCCTGACAGAATACAAACAACTGGCGGGCACAGGCCCTGGAACTGCCGCCGGTTTTACGTAATTTAACCCCGAGGCGGGCGGCGGCAGGTGGTGGCGCCCGGCGAGCGAGGGGCCCCAGGCCCCGAGACAGCAAAGCCGGGCTCCGGCAACCGGGCGCCGGAAGGAAAACGAGAGTGAGGGGCGGCGGCGGTCTCGTTACCTCCCCAGATGCCCAGAGTGAGCTGGGACGTGTCCAGGTTCACCACATAGTCCCCCAAGAACCGGTTCAACACGTCTACGACCACCGACTCGAACACCATTTTCCGCAGCCGCGGTGGACACGGCAGCCGCCCCCCGCGGTCCTTCTTCCAGCGCCCGACCTCCCACGCCCTCCCTCGAGAGCGCTCGGTTCACCGGCTCCCGGACGTCTCCCACAGTATCTGCCCGGGCGCCGGACACGAACCCAGCCGCGAGCCCTGCAAGGGGCGGAGGCGGCCACTCGGTCCGCGCGTGCGCACGACGGACTCCAGGCCGGGGGCGAAGCAAGGCGCGGATCCGGGCGCGCCTGCGAGAGAAGAAAGGGCGGCTGCGCGGCCGCCTCTCTGACGCCTGCCCCTTCCGCGCAGACCCCGCCTCCTTTAGCTCGTCGGCTCCGCCTCCTCCCCGTCACCAGGCAACGGGACGAGCGTAAGGAGCCGCCAGTTTTTTCCCCCGACTCCGCCCTCACGGGCCCATCAGTGTCCCGACCCGCGGCCGGGGCGGGGCCGGGCGCGGCGGTTACACCTGCCCGGGAACGCCCGTCGCCCTTCTGGGGAGGCGACCCCGCACGCGGACCAGTAGGACCTGCACCTAAGCCAAGCGTGGGCAGATTCCAGTCTTTTCGCGGTCAGTCCGCAGGCGTCTCAAGGGAGGGTCCGAGGGAGCCTCCACACACACACATTATGACAGGTTCCTGAGTCCGGCCGGCCTGTGTCTGGACGCCCGTAACTGCCCCGCCCGGTGCTCGGAGCACGAGGCCAGGATGCCCGTGGGGTGACTTAACTTACCCAGCTGCAAATCGTGCCAGGAAGGCGGGGAGAGGGCAGTGAAGAGTAAACTCGGCGCTGCAGTGTCATGCCCTCGTCTCTGCATCTGACATGGCATTCTTTTTTTGGTCAAGTTTTTCACGGGGAGCCTCCTTTCATCCCTTAGAAAGTCCCTTAAATTCAGAGACAGCTAGTCCAGAAACTGCTGAGCACCCTTCAAGAAATACTATGATACTTAGACCCAACCCTTGAGCCTTACGAAATGACTGACCTAAACTACATAATAATTAAAACCCTTTCTGCCCCTTCCCACCCCCATTTGGTCTTATATAAGACACAGGACCAAATGCCTGAGTTTACAGAGATGCTGGCTATGAAGTACGGAGAACTGTAATTACTCAGCACGCTCTTAAGGATTTAAGATGTAGGAATGTACTTTGAACTTTTTCTCTGTGCATCCTGAACATTAAAGGGAAATCTCAAGGAGACTGGAAAGGCTAGAAGGGGAAGCTAGGGAGTCTTAGCACTCAACATCAATCACAGGAAGAACTGCAAATTACGGACCCTTAACAGAAAAGTCTCAAGGGGAAAGAATCATCAGTTACAGGCCCCAACAGGAAAAGCAGTACATTGCATTTCCTATAAGAAATCCACTACCCCTGCAGCTCAGGTGATGAGAAACTTTCATCACCCTGAACTCTTGCTTCTCTCCAACTGACTTCTGTCCAAAACAACCCCTCCTGGGGAACCCGGGTGGCTCAGTTGGTTAAGTATCTGCTTTCCACCCAGGTCATAATCTCAGGGTCCTGGGATCAAACACTGGGTCAGGGTCCCTGCTCAGCAGGGAGTCTGCTTGTCCCTCAGCCCCTCCCCATCCCCACACCACATACTCTTTCTGTCTCACTCAAATAAATAGATAAAATCTTGAAAAAAAAATGCAACTGCTCCCAAGTTTCTCTTCCATAAAATAATCATCTCACTTTTGTTTGTTAGACTTGCCTATGGTTTTGAGTAGCTTGCTTGTCCTACAATGTAATTCCTTACTGCTCCCAAATTAACCCAACTTTTGCTAGTGAAATAATTGGCAATTTTATTTTTAAGGTTAACAGTATCACCAATAAAGAGAGCCTCTGATGACTTTTTGTTAATTCCTACATCATTTTAGTACTCTTTGTATGTAGTGACCCAATCTTTTTAAGGCTTAAGGTTTGCCTTTGCAAGTAAGAATGGCTGGCATGCATATATATATATATATATATATATATATATATATATATATATATATATATGGTCTTGTTTTACATAAGTTCATAAATTATTTTCATACAAGTTCATATTTGAAGGGTCTCTATTATGTCACCAATTCAATCTCTTGTTCTTGACAATCATGAAGCAGAGATGTTAGGGACTGATCCAAGGTGACATAACTTATGTTCTGCAGAAATAGAACTGGAACCTGGCTCTTCTGACTCTGCTCTATCACCCCCATTATGAGGTACTTTGCTACTATAGTATTATTTAGAAGAAGCCTGGCAGAAGCTACATATTCCACTGTTAAATATAGCACCATCAATTTAAGTGCAAGAACTCCAGAACTCAGTCCAAAAATACATCTTCAATAGCTTACAAACACTTGATACAGTTTTCTATAATCCCGGAAAATCCTCTGGAATTGGATGAAAGAGGAGGGTAATTGCTGAAAATTTAGAACTATAAGCATTTCATTGATAAAGGGAATAATAAAAGAAATTCTGCTGAGCAAGTGTTAGAAATTTATAAGAAGATGCATATTGTAACAATTCTTACCCATGTTAGTTGCAATATCATGAATACACATTTCCTGATTTCTAAAAGGTACAATTTTACAGTCAGTGCTCTTGTTGCTTACTCCATCTGAGGAAATTTGTAAGCAAAAATATAGTAATGTCATCATGTAAAAGATAATTTCACTTCCTAAACCATTAAACCAAATAGCTGTTGGAAAAATAAGTCAAAAACTACCAAAAAAGAAGTGTTCTGAGTTTCAAATTTGGAATATATCCATGTAAGGTGTTTTTTTGTCCTCCAGACGGTCATTAAAATGCTGTACTTCACTGTTTGATCAGATTTTTATTTATTTTTAATTTTGAGTGAACCCTAACTGCCATATAATCCAACTTTCCAATAAATCCCTAACTTTGCAGGTAGGATATGCTGTCTTATGCTTACTTTACAAGCCACAGCTTTCCATCTTTGAAGTTTTGGCATGCTAGTAGTTATCTTGGACATTTTTTTCCTCCTAATTAATTCCTCTGTCCACAAGTAAATAATCATTTGTATACTGCTTGTCTTGACCTCATTCCCCATGTGAGGTCAGCACTGTGGGAGCAGACTGGATGGCTAGATAGCAAAGCCACTGAAGCAGACCATATTCCCAAATACATTCAGCTCCTGAAGGAACAGTTCTAGAAGATGGTCATCCTACAGGAAAAGTTGTACTGACCTAGTCTGACAGAGCCCTGTGCTCCCATCTCAGTTAACAGTTTGAATTTTATGTGTTCCAAAACCATTAAAAAAGAAAAGAAAAGAAAAACAAATTTGTTGGAAAGGAGATATAAGTAAGGTTGAGAAATGTAAGAACTTTACTTAGGCAGTGTTGGTAAAAATGCGTTATCAATGCAATTTTTCTTAAAGACTGTAAACGTCTACAGATGGATATATCTATATTTATGATACATAGGTATAGTCATATGTACATACATGTCTGTATGACTTTTTTAAACTTATTTTATTTTATTTTATTTATTTGACAGAGAGAGAGATATCACAAGCAGGCAGAGAGGCAGGCAGAGAGAGAGGGGGAAGCAGGTTCCCTGCTTAGCAGAGAGCTCAACGCGGGACTTGATTCCAGGACCCTGAGATCATGAATGAACCGAAGGCAGAGGCTTAATCCACTGAGCCACCCAGGCACCCCGGTCTACATGACTTTTGACTCAACAATCCCGCTTCTAGTGATTTAATCTAAGAAAAAATGCAAAAATTTAAAAAGCTTTGCCACGAAAACATTCATTAAAGCATTATTTACAACAGCAAAAAATTGGAACAAGATAAATATCAGTAGGAAAGCTGGTTAAGTGTACACGCACACAATGGGTTACTATGCAGGCTTTAAAAATGATAATGCAAATCTATACTAATATGGAAGGAAGCCAATAATATATGCTTGTGAGAAACAAGAGACAGAACAGCATCAAACCAATAATATTAATTATAACCATGTTTTAAGTGTGCAGAGAATATATGTAAATATATATATATACACACACCGAGAAAGAAATGTGAAAGTATGACTACCAGCTGTTAACAGTGATTATTTTTTTCCCAAGTTTATATTTAAATATATGGTAAAACTCATTTCAGATGCAGAATTTAGTGATTCATCACTTACATTATAACACCCGGTGCTCATCACAAGTGCCCTCCTTTATACGCATTGCCCGTTTAGCTCATCCCCTACCAGCTTCCCCAATCACCTTCAGTTTGTTCTCTACTGTTAAGAGTCTGTTATGGCTTGATAACCTCTCCCTCTTTTTTTCCCTTCCCATATGTTCATTTTTTTTTGTTTACTTTTTTAAAAAGATTTTATTTATTTATTTGACAGATAGAGATCACAAGTAGGCAGAGAGGCAGGCACAGAGAGAGAGGAGGAAGCAGGCTCCCTGCCGAGCAGAGAGCCCGATGCGAGACTCGATCCCAGGACCCTGAGATCATGACCTGAGCCGAAGGCAGCGGCTTAACCCACTGAGCCACCCAGGCGCCCGATTTTTTTTTTTGTTTATTAAATTTCGCGTATGAGTGAAATCATATGGTATTTTTCTTTCCCTGACTGACATATTTCGCTTACCATAATACACCCTAGCTCCAACCACATTGTTGGAAATGGCAAGATTTCCTTCTTTTTGATGGTTGAGTAATATTCCTATGTGTGTGGGTGTGGGGGGGTGTGCATACGTACATACCACATCTTTATCCATTCATCAGTCAATGGATATTTGAGTTCTTTCCATAGTTTGGCTATTGTCAATAATGCTGCTGTAAACATTGGCGTGGTTGTGCCCTTTCTAATCTGTATTTTTTTATCCTTTGTATAAATACCTAGTAGTGCAATTGCTAGGTCATAGGGTAGTTCTATTTTTAACTTTTTGAGGAACTGCCACACTGTTTTCCAGACTGCCTACACCAGCTTGCATTCCCACCAACAGCATAAGAAGATTCCCCTTTCTCCACATCCTTGCCAACATCTGTTGTTCTCTGCGGTGTTAATTTTAGCCATTCTGACAGGTGCAAGGTAGTATCTCATCATGGTTTTGATTTGTATTTCCCTGATGATGAGTGATGTTAAGCATCTTTTCATGTGTCTGTTGGCCATCTGTATAACAGTGATTAGATAGCGAGGCTTTTGGTCATTTTTTTTTTTACAGTGAGCATTGATTTTTTCCCCCCAAAACAAAAATCTCCTTACAATTATAAAATAACTACAAAAGAAGTTTAATAAGACTTCTCTTACCATACAAATTGAAACGTTTTTAGCCTAAAGCAAATCAGCTTTGGAGGTTTTGAACCATGAAAATTGAGTTTCATTACATTCAACTCTATGTCGTACACTTAGAACATTAAAAAAGGAGATGTAAACGTAATTGTTCCTCTAAACAGGTGACGAAAGATGTATCAAAAGTGTCATTATACTGTATATTCTTTTATAATTCTTCTGGAAAATTGCTCTCCCAAAATTGGACCCAACTGAAGTTCATGAGCAAGTTCACCTGGTGGTGAACTGAGAAAAGGATTTGTGTGAACTCTCAAAAGTCTGCCAAAAGATATGAATAGACATACAGATGGCATATAAGCACAGAAAAGTATGTTCATTATTATTAGGTACTGGGGAAATGAAAATTAAAACCACAAATTAAATATCACTATATATCACCCAGAATGGTTTAAAAAAAATGGTCACCCCAAATGCAGCTGAGGATGTGGAGAAACTGGTTCACAGGTGCATTCATTGTGGAAATGTGCCATGATATAGCTACTCTGGAAAACAGTTTAACAATTTCTAAAGTAGGAAAAAAAAAAAAACACCAAAAAACCTAAACATGCACCTACCATACAGGCCAGCAATTGCACTTCCAGACATATATCCGAGAGAAGTGAAAACCGTGTTTGCACACAAACCTGTACAAGAATGTTCAGAGCAATTTCATTCATAATGGGCAAAAATTGAAAATGACCCCAAAACTTTTCAACAGAGAAATTAAAAACAAATTGTATGTAGTTCATCCACACCATGACATGCGACTCAGCAATAAAAAGGAAAGAACTGTCAGCAATAAAAAGGAAAGAACTGTCAATGCTATCTATACACAACCTGGATACATCTCGGGGCATTGTGCTGATTCCGTTTACAAAAATGTTCTTGAAATAATAAAGTTACAGAAATAGAAAACAGATTAGCAATTGCCAAAGGTTAGTCTGGGGAGGAGGAACAGGTGTGGCTACAAATGGTTATAGCATGGAAGAACCTGTCTTTATGGAGCACTTCTGCATCTTGATTGTGGTAGTGGTTCAACAAAATTGCATAAAACTGGGGCTCAGTTGGTTAAGCAACTGCCTTCCGCTCAGGTCATGATCGTGGAGTCTGGGATAGAGTCCCACATGAGGCTCTCTGATCGCCAGAGTCTGTTTCTCCCACTGTCCTCTCTCTCGCTCTCTCTCTCAAATAAAATCTTTTTTTAAAAAAGATTACAAAATTGCATGAAACTACACACACAAATGAGTGCATAAAAAATGGGTGGTAGGGGCGCCTGGGTGGCTCAGTTGTTAAGCATCTACCTTCAGCTCAGGTCATGATCCCAGGGTCCTGGGATTGAGCCCCACATCGGGCTCCCTGTTCGGTGGGGGGCCTGCTGCCCCCTCTTTCACCCCCCCCTTGTGTTCCCTCTCTTGCTCTGTCTCTCTCTGTCAAATAAATTAAAAAAAAAAATGGGTGGTATCTGATGGTACCAATGTCTTTATAACCTGCTTTTAACACTGCAGTCATGTAAGATGTTACATTGGGGAAAACTGGGTGAAAAGTACTTGGGACCTCCCAGTATATATTTTTGCAACTTTCTATAAATGTATAATTATTTTGAAATCATTTTCTCAAAGGCTCCGATAATAAGCGGTCTGTTTAGGTGTGCCTCTGAGAATGAGATGAACCTGAGAAGTAAGAAATTCTACACAAATGCTTTACCATCCCTGTGCAGAGTCCTTGGTAAAATATTCCCAAAGGAAAAGTATCTGAATGTAACACCTTGACAGAACATATTAAAATATCAATTATTCTGTGCTTGATACATAGAGGTTTATAATACTGTATCTGTTGAAAGAAAGAACAAATGTTGGGTATGAAGCCACACCCAGCTCTTACCACACTGAACACGCTGCCAGAGAAGCAGATTAATATTTCTAGAGTGACTCAAGGAGAGAGTGTTCAGAGGGGACAAAAACCCAGAGGCTGTGATTGTGGAATGAAACTGCAGCCCCAGGAGAAGAGGCATAGGAACCCCAGCCTGGACTCTCCACTGAGGGGCTCTGAGAGGCAGGTATAGACAAAGGGGAAGCATGCGGAAGGCAAGACTCTAGACCCAGGATCCCGCTGGCAAGGCCCAGGTGAATCCAGGGAGGGCAACCTAATCTCAAAAGAGTATCCAGAAGGATCCTCTAACACTATGTCCCCGGGGCACCTGGGGGGCTCAGTGCGTTAAAGCCTCTGCCTTCAGCTCCGGTTGTGATCCCAGGGTGCTGGGATGGAGCCCCCATCAGGGTCTCTGCTCAGCAGGGAGTCTGCTTCCCCCAGTCTCTCTGCCTGCCTCTCTGCCTACTTGTGATCTCTGTCTGCCAAATAAATAAAATCTTTAAAAAATAAATAAATAGAAAACTATGCCCTTCTATACTCCAAAGCTGCTAGTGCGGGGCTGGCCTCCTCCTGGGAATGGCCACCGCCCTCATAGGGCAGTGGCAGATAAGGCCATACACAATTGGCCTCCCCACCCCACCCTGCGCTTATCTAGAATGCTTGTTCCTCTTGTATTTGCAGATTCACTGCTGTGGCTGCTTTCAGTCCTTTTCTCAGCGTTTTCCCCAACAGCCGGCTTAACATGGATGTCTGCCCCCACCCCTCAGAACGCCTCTCTTTACCTTCCCTGCTTTATAGCTTTCCTCAGAGCATTTACCACCTTACATGCTGTGGCTTTACTGGATTACTTTTTGTCCATCTGTGTCACCCCACTGTAATGTGTATAATACAATGTAAGCTCCTCGAGGACAGTTATTCTTGCTTTGTCCAATGTCCTATCCTCTGTGCCTAGAACAAGGTGAGCACACGTTCGTGGGAGGCAGGAAAGACATACCTGCCAGGTGTTGCATTATTGCCTGTCCCCTCCAAAACCACTCTTCTGTTTTCGCCTCTGGCCGTGGGGCCGGCCTGCAAACCCCACTCAGCCTGCGCAGCTCGCTCCTGGGCGGGCTCTGCCGAGAGGGGGCGCTGCAGGAGCCGCGGAGGAAGCAGAGACTCGCTCCTCCGCGTTTGCTCCGTGCAGGGCTCCCTGTGCACTCCGTTTTCTTAGGTGCCTCCCCCCACCCCACCCCGCCCCACAACCCTCCTTCGCCCGGACCGCAGCACTTCCTCAGCAGCCCCCGAGTCTGACTTGCGTTTTCCCTCATTTGCAGCAGCAGCAGCATCTCGCCATCTCAGGGACATCGGGACCAACGTCACCGTCCCCCTCGATGGTGGCTTCTCCCCCCGAGAGACACGCCGCGAAGCAGATCCCTCCTTCCGAGGCCGAGCTTCAGCAGGGGGGCTCCTCTCCCACGCGTCCGAGTCTGTCCTTTCGCTCCCTCCTCCCCTGGGGTCCTGTCCGCTTCCGGCAGTAACTTCGGGGGATGTGTCAAAGCTCTTTTTTCACTTTTTTACTACTGACCCATTTTGTACCTTGTTCGTAGTTCTGCATATATCTGTGGGAGGGGAGCAGAGGCCGGACCTGCAGTTAAGTCCCTGCCGGTGACCTGCTTGCCCAAGAGAGGGACGGGGGTTCATTAAAGGGAGTAAATGCAAATCGTGGGTGAGCTGGGAAGCCGGACTCGGACCCCAGAGAGTATGGTCGGGACTGGCAACAGCCGCTGGACTATAAATAGTAGCGAATCCAGGGACGGAGGGCTCCCATCATTCAGAACAGGTGGAGGGAAGTGGAGTTTGAGGGGGGTCAAGGGGACGGCTGCAGAATACAGGCTCCTCATGCGAAGTCGCTGGGGGTCTCTGTCCTCATAGTCTCGTGGCCCAGGGGCAGTGGGGTAAGGTGGCCCCCTAGAATCTGAAGCCATTGATACTATTCTCTACCTTGTTTATTCAGGCCACCCTCCCCATCCCTGAGCCAGACCTGACTTTTTAGAGTATTTGAAAGACCGCCCAGGTATGAACTCTCTGCCCATCTAGACTTCTGAATCTCCTTCTCCTAGTCTCTTTCCTCCCTTTGTAAACCACTGAGCACAATCAGGCCTGCGTGACTCTGGGTGTGTTGCTGCTTCTGTGAACCCTTCCCCAGAGCCAGGGCTACCCTAGTGTGCGGTTCTGTTCCTCTGCCTCGCCTACCCTACCCAGCCTGTGAATGCAAATAATCTGAAATACACAGATAGGAGTCACGACCAGGATGGAGTGGGAAAGTCTAGCGTTAAAAAGCCAGAAGCCCATTGTTGAGATTCAGGCATAAGGCAATTATGATCTCAACTAGGTCACAGCAATTTAAACGAATAGAAAGGTGTAAGTCAGGAGCGCCTGGGTGGCTCAATCAGTTAACTGGCTGACTCTCAATTTCAGCTCAGGTCACAACCTTAGGGTCCTGGGATGGAGCCTCATCTCAGGCTCCCAGCTTAGCGGGGAGTCCCCCTTTTTTTGGGGGGGAGGAGTCGCCTGGAGGATTTCTCCCTCTTCCTCTGCCCTTCCTGCTGTTTGCATACCTACATACCCTCTTTGTCTCTCTCAAATAAATAAATCTTAAAAGAAATAAAGAAAGAAAGAGATAAGTGAAATAAATGGAGGTCATAAAGATATAATTTATGAATTCTGAAAACTGATGAATGATAGTGGATGAGGAAAATAAAATAATCCCAAGACTGTGTCATTCAGAGTCACTGGAACATGAAAGCAAGGTATTGGTTTTATTGGAGATGATGAGAAGTTAGTTCCATTTTTGGTTGGTTCCGTAAAAGCTGAAATTCAGGGGAAAATATCCAGGACACAATATAATTTGTCTAGCGATAGTTAGGAATTAAGAAATGAGATCCTGGTGAAAGTCCAGGATAAGAACGGAAACTTGAGAGCTCCCTGCCCAGAAGCAATTATCCATACGCCATGTGTAGATGCCACTTAGAAATAAAGAAATGTAGAGGAAGGAAAGCAGACCAGGGATTGAACAGTGAAGAAACATTCTCATTTAGGGAAGAGCCTAGGGATAAAGACAGTGTACCTAGAGCAGGACAACAGACATCCAAGAAGGACATACAGGAGGAAGGGTAGTCAGAACGACCAAAACTATAGAGATGTTAAGAAAGATAAACACTGAGAAAACACAACCAAATTTAGTTATTTAATGAACACTTGCAGGATCTTTTGTTTCATCTACCAAGCAATGTCTAACTAAAGTCATTTAAAAAAGATTTTAGGGGCACCTGGGTGGCTCAGTGGGTTAAGCCTCTGCCTTTGGCTCTGGTCATGATCTCAGGGTCCTGGGATGGAGCCCCACATCAGGCTCTCTGCTCAGCAGGAAGCCTGCTTCCCCCTCTCTCTCTGCCTGTCTTTCTGCCTACTTGCGATCTCTCTCTCTGTCAAATGAATAAATAAAATCTTGAAAAAAAAGATTTTAATGACAAAGGGTCGCTAGCAAATTTTAACCTTATGTTTACCAATAGTATGCTTAATTTAGAAAATTAAGTTCATGTTAACACCTATCAAGTGCTTAAATGCACATATCTCCTTCAACATTAAAATAGAGATTTATTTTCAGTGAGGGTTCATTAATTAATGCAAAATATATCCACGTTATTTTTTGTATCTTTGCAGTATTTAAACCCTTCTTATTTTAACATATGCTTTTATTATCACAATATAACATCATTCCTGGTAAGAATCTAAACTGATCTATAAATAAACCAAACAGTCACCTCCCCATAGCCTATTTTCTGGCTGCTTTAATCACAGTTTTTCTCTGCAATCTTTATTTAACAACTACTTGCCCGGAAATATGCTAATCTCTAAGTAGGAATTTAACAAACTCTTTATAAAACTGTTTTCTAAGTTTATGTACTCCTGTAAGTCTTGACAAGATAGATGTTCCATTAACAAACACCACATGGATATATGTGGGGCTAGAGAAAACAAATCCTTTGCTCTCCAGTCTACATATATAACCACATGGACAGAGGTGATGGAGAAGTTATAGTATGCTCCAGAATTTTAATGATAATATTGTCCATGTCATATGGAGATAGCTTATGTACTTTATATATACACATATATAATTCACATTATATATATAATTCACAGTATATACAATTCACTGTATATATATATATAATTTACATTATATATACAATCCATTACACACACACACACACATATGGTTCACATGTAGTGTCACAGATGGAGAATAGATTTTTAATAACGACAACAAAAAAGACCATTGGCGCATTTGAGCCTCCTGTATACCAGAGTGTTTATGTTTAAAACATTTTTTAAATTTAACAATTGCTTATTATGCCAACCCTGATAAAGCCTACAGTTTGCCAATGTTCACATTTTATAAGACCTTATTTTCTAAAGAGCCCAGCATAATAGTCCCAGAATCTCTTCCTTGAGAGTAATCATGGTATTTTTATTTTTACTAATAAAAGTAGTCTCCGTCAATTAGTTATCACATTTATACTGTTCTTAGATTATCCACAGTGCTTTTTATATCTAAGGAAATTCTGAGTCAGAGGCACTAATTTGGTTTTGTTAGCGTTCAATTAGGCAAGCCAAGCATGGGCTACTGACTCGCTTTCGTTTTTCCTCGAAGGAAGTTAAAAGAGCACCATCTAGTGGAATTTTTGATATACTATCCTTCTAAATTGGTCTTCAAATTAGTCAATTTTTTTTTTAAAGATTTTATTTATTTATTTGACAGAGAGAGAGATCACAAGTAGGCAGAGGGGGAGGGGCAGGCCCCCTGCCGAGCAGAGAGCCCGATGTGGGGCTTGATCCCAGGACCCTGAGATCATGACCCGAGCCGAAGGCAGCGGCTTTAATCCACTGAGCCACCCAGGTGCCCCAAAATTAGTCAATTTTTTAATACAAATTTTCTCTTAAATGGTATGATTATAAATCAACTCATATATTTTCTAAAGTAAATCCTAAATACATAAAAAATCAAAGTCAATAATTCATTTATGATATTTTAAAGAAAAAAATTTTTTTTTGACAGACAGATCACAAGTAGACAGAGAAGCAGGCAGAGAAAGAGAGGAGGAAGCAGGCTCCCCACTGAGCAGAGAGCCCGATGTGGGGCTCCATCCCAGGACCCTGGGATCATGACCTAAGCCGAAGGCAGAGGCTTTAAACCATTGAGCGACCCAGGTGCCCTTCATTTATGATATTTTAACCACATATTTTAACGACTGAATTGGTTTTTCTCTCATTTATCACATACTAAAGAGTTTCTTACTTTTCATGCAGATTTATATCTTTTTATTTTTTTAATTTTTTCAGAGTTACATCTTTTTAAAGAAGACTTAATTGACTGCAATTATATGTTACTGAATGCAAGTTTGGCTTTGTGTTTTCTGCAGCATTGTTAGTGGATCAGTTCCTAAACATAAAGAAAATGCCATTCTATTCACAGGCTATGTCAAGCATTTGAGCTGGTCATTGAGGAGGTTCTAAAGATTTAGGGATAGAATTCCAACTTAATCTGTTAGTGGTTATGCTCAATACAAACAATTTAGCTTTTTCCCTACTTGCATAAAAATTCATCAATACATTTGTTCTAAAAAGATAAACGTGGTGACTGACTCACCTTGAAATACTGATTTCATCATCAGACCAAAGGTCCTGTGAACAATGTGAGTGGCCAATGATGTTTGTGTACCTTTGTAATCCTGGAAACACATAAAACAAATGCATAAAGGTGGTCATGCAAAGGGTGCCTGGGTTGCTCAGTGGGTTAAGCCTCTGCCTTGGGCTTAGGTCATGATCCTAGGATCCTGGGATCAAGCCCCACATCGGGCTCTCTGCTCTGCAGGGAGCCTGCTTTCTCCTCTCTCTCTGCCTACCTCTCTACCTACTTGTGATCTCTGTCTGTCAAATAAATAAATAAAATCTTAAAAAAAAAAAAGTGGTCATGCAAGCGTATGTGCTGATGGGAATACAAGTTTAGGGCTTCCAACTGAGTTCTCATTTCACTTTGTGTGTTTATTCCCTTATTCCACTATTTCTTTGTTTTGTCTCTTTTCGCCTCTATTCCTCAGATACCCTAAAGGATTCTCCTCACATTAAGGTCTCTCTTCCAATGCCTCCTCATCAAAGAGGCTTTCCTTGACAACCCTACCGAAACTAGCGACATCCCTCTGCCCCACCTCCATTCTGTGACATTATTTCTGTATCATGTCATTTTTCTTACGGTACTTATCACCTACTACCTCTTATAACATGTATTTGTTTATTTTCTGTCTCTGTAATAATTTCAACATTGACTCCATTATTTTACCCATCTCTAGCTTGTCATTTAACTCTGTAGCGTTCTACCATTTGTCTCCACGTTTACTGTGGGACTTGATTAGGCCAGTGAGATATATGAACAGATGGGATATGAACAGAGTTGGAAGGACACTTGCTCAGGTGAGTTAGCTCTCTCCCTTGTGGCAATAAGAACACACCTGGACTGGGCCAACAGAGGATGGACAATACATGGGAAAATGCCGTGTCACCAGAGTTGCCCCAACTAGCCTAGGGAAGTTGCCTTTCAGCCTTGTGTTTTGGAAATTCTAACAACAATGACTGTTTATTAAGACATTGCATTGGGGGTAGTTTGTTATATAGGAATAACTAACTCATACACCCTCCCTACAATGTAAACTCCCTGGGTGTAAAGAATGTCTGCTTTCTTCATTGCTACATCACTAGTGCCCAGTACTGTGCCTGGCAAGTTGTATAAATGAATGAGGTAGGGGTGTTTTGGCCCTATATTCTATTACAGCTTAAGTAATAGCTTTTCTGATGGTCTATCTTTATATCAGGATAGATTCAATTACCTGGAAAGAAATGGGTAGGCTATTTATCCAACAAGCAATTCTCAAAAATTAGTTTTACTCTTGGGGCACCTGGGTGGCCCAGTGGGTTAAGGCCTCTGTCTTCTGCTCAGGTCATGATCCCGGGGTCCTGGGATCGAGCCCCACATCAGGCTCTCTGCTCAGCGGGGAGCCTGCTTCCATTCCTATCTCTCTGCCTGCCTCTCTGCCTGCTTGTGATCTCTGTCAAATAAATAAATAAAATCTTTAAAAAAAATTAGTTTTATTCTCAAACTTGTGACAAATGTTAAGGAGTAGTGAGTCAAGGTTATGTATCTTACCAAGTATTTTCTTAAGTAAACTCTCCCCTTAATGTAGGACTCAGACTGAACAACCTCAAGATCAAGAGTTGCATGCTCTACTGATTGAGCTAACCAGGCACCCCTCTTACCAAGTAGTTTAAGTGTAACTATTTTAGGTGCACAGTAAAATGCTCTAATAATGAACTCAAAGGAAGTGGTGTTGTGACTGGTTTTCTTTTATGATCATTGAGTCACCTAACAAAGAAATTTAAGGAAGTCATCCCACCTCCACACAGAATTGGGCAAAGGACTGTGATCAAAGGATCATCTTGAATTAGATTTAAAATGAAAATGAATGAGTAAGCAAGATACCAAAGTTCTATGGTATGACTACAATATTTTAGCCTGAAAACATTTTTTTAAAAGAGGTATTACCAAACTGTCACCTAAGCTTTTCTTTAACAATGTAATTAAAATATGCATTTTATGTCTAATTTTAAGAATTTTTATACCTTACTCCAAATTAAATAAGATGTATTATCTTATGTTATAAAATTATTGCCTCTTGGAGTGCCTGGGTGGCTCAGGCTTGGTAATGGCTCTTGGTAATGGCTCAGGTCATGATCCCAGGGTAGTGAGATTGAGAGCCCCTTGTCAGGCTCCAGGCTGGGCATGGAACCTGCTTAAAATTCTCTCTCTTCCTCTTTCTCTGCCCCTCCCCTTCACTCACACATGTACTCTCTCTCTCTCTTAAAAAAAATGAAATAAAATAAAGTTATTAGCTCCAAACCAAGGTTTTATTAACACAAATCTAACATTTATATTAACATTTGGGCTCGATATTGTAGGGGATTTCCTGTAAAATTCTAGAATGTTTAGCAGCATGTCTGGCCTCTATCCAATGTCTTAAGATATTGCTATATATCCCATTAAGAACAAAATCACCCCCAGCTGAAAACCTCTTTTCTAAGTTAAGAATTATTGGCAGAATAACTACTGTAAATTTTATTTCATTTTTAAATGATTTTTAAAACCCTTCTATTTTGACACAGTGGTAGTTCACATGCAGTCATAAGAAATACACAGAATTCTGAAATAATTCAAAGAACTCCCACCAATGGTAGTGTCTTGCAAAACTATAGTACAATATCACCACAAGATATTGTCATTCATACTGTGAAGATCCAGAGCATTTCCATGACAAGGATCATTCATGTCATGTCAAGGATCAATAATGGCCACACCATCCCTCCTACACAACTTTGTGTAGTACTTTCCCTCCTACACAACTGTCTTAAACCACTAGTTTGTCTTTTATTTCTATAATTTTGTCTTTTTAGGGATGTCATGTAAATGGGGCAATACAGTACATAATCCTCTGGGGTTGGCTTTCTTCTCTCAGCATAATTCTCTAGAGAATCATCTATGTTGTTGTTGTATCAATACTTAGTTCTTTATTATTAAGTAGTATTCTATGGTATGGATATAACACAGATTGTTAACCATTGATACATTAAATGAAATCTAGGTTGTTTCCCATTTTTGGCTACTATGAAAAAAGTTGGTATAAACATTCATGTACAGGTTTTTTTGTGAAAAAAAATTTTCATTTCTCTGGAATAAAGGCCCATTAGTGCAATTGCTAGATTGTACAATTGTCTTATCTTTAGTTTTTAAGAAACTGTTGAACTGTTTTTCAGGGTGGATGTCCAGTTGCTGAAAAATCCATCTTTCCTCCAATGTATTGCTTTTGTGTTTTTGTCAAAAGCATTTGCACATTTTTGTGTGGGTCTATTTCTGGGTTCTCTGTTCACTGTACCTTAAAAGAATACAACAAAACCCAAATTGGACCAATATGACATTACAATGTCTAGCATCCAATCAAAAATCACCAAGCATGGAAAAAAACCAAAACAGTAAAATATCAGTGTCAAAAAAGAAATCTAAAAAGTAGTCAGATGCCTGTTAGTCTCATAGTGTATCTGGGCTTATATTTGAATTATATATTATATATATATATTTATTTTTTATTATATATATTTTTATTATATATTATATATAATTTTTACTATATTAAACTATATTTGAATTACAACTCTTTTTTTGCATTTTATTTTTTTAAATTTTTTATAAACATATATTTTTATTGAATTACAACTCTTTATGCCTCTTTCTCCTCACCTGTAAAATGGGGGTAATAATAGTACCTATCTCATAGGATTATAGTGAGGACTAAATAATTTAATATACAAAGCCTTGGCAGAGTGCCTAACACCTAGGAAACTTTATGAAAACATCAGTCATTTATATTATTTTCATTACAATAAACTACTTACAACAGTGTTTCTAAGAGAAAATAAATTGTTTTACTGCTTTGATGTCAGAAACACTGCAATAAATATGAAAGATATTTTTTAAAATTTCTGTAGGCATATTAGCTGTAGGTTGTGAAGAAATACAGTGTCAAATACATTTCAAAAAAACTTAAAATAATGGATACTTAAAGTATCCATTAATGGAATAAGTAGGTGAAGTAAAAGTTGTATCTGTCAATTACACCACAGGAAAATACAAGGGGGGGGAAATCAAATGATCAATATATCAAAGAAAATTAGTACTTTTTTTAAAGAATAAAATAATAAAGCATACTAAACCAAAATACAAAGTAGGATAGGAAGACTAAAAATATCAGTCATTATACCAAATATGAATGGCTTAATTTCTTTCTTGATGGATGCAGATTGCGTCAAAGAACCAAATATGTATATTTGGTTCCATATATATATATATATATACACACACACACACACACACACACACATATATATATGCACACACACATATATATGTATATATGTATATATCAAAGGATCATTTTGAATTAGATTTAAATTTTAAAATGATCAAAAGATCATTTTAAATCTAATTTATCAATAGGATCATTTTAAATCATTTTAAATCAAAGGATCATTATTAAATCTAATTCAAAATGATCCTTTGATATATATATATGCACACACACAAATATATTTGTGTGTGTGCATATATATATACATATATGTGTGTGTGTGCATATATATATATATCAAAGGATCATTTTGAATTAGATTTAAAATGAAAATGAATGAGTAAGCAAGATACCAAAGTTCTATGGTATGACTACAATATTTTAGCCATTTCTCTCTCTATATATATCGATATAGGTATCTATATCTATATATCTAGATATATCTATATATAAATATAGCTCTATATCTAGATATAGATCTAAATAGATATATAGATATATATCAAGAGAAATAGATATCTATCGATATAGATACATTTTGATATAGAGATCTCTATAGAGATCTATATATATTGAGATATATAGAGATCTATATATATTGAGATATATCTCTCTATATAGATCTATATAGATCTATATATAGAGAGATCTCTATATCGATATATATCTATATAGCAATCTTTCTGTGTTTTGTCTTTTAGAGGCATATCTTACAATACTATATACATATAGTATTGTAATATACTAAAGACAAAACACAGAAAGATTGCTTTTAAAGGCAGAGTTAAAATAAGAAAATTCAGCAAGAGAAATTCAAGATGCTAATATTAATGTAAAATAAAATAGGGTTCAGGTAAAGAAGAAATAATAAGACAAAGAGAAAGGTTTATATTGATAAAAAGTACAATCTACAAAGAACATAGAACAAATATATCACTTTATATACCAAACCACATAGAATCATAATACATACACTATTTGGGATATAGGAGAAGTTGACATTTTCTTAAATAGAATGATAATTTTTTAACACACTTCTCTCAGGAATAAAGATTCAGAAGATCTATACAATAACAGAAAAATCAATTGTATACCTGTGTCTGTATATAGACATGTATGCAGGTGAATAATATAATCTCGGTATCTTGGAAGATATTTTAAGCATTGCACTGAGACAAATGTTCTAAGGAAATTTAAAGACAAATGATAAAGTGAGTAAAGGTTTTTCAACATTGCAATGTGAAAATTCAAGATACTCTTATATATTTAAAAGAACTCTCCAACAGAAATACATAAGTTATTTAAATAGACAATATATGAAAGGAGAGATATAGATGTTTAAAAAGGATAAATGAGAAGATGTTCAAGTTTTCAGGTAATAAACACAAATAAAAGACAAGAAAACACTTTTTACCTATGAAATTGACAAAGATCAAAAAATATTGAGAGTAGCCAAATTCTGGAGGAAATGGTGAATGGACAGCCTCAACATCAGTGATAGTTGTAGAAATTGGTATACTCTTACTGGACAGCCATTTGGAAATATATTTTGAAAATCTTTAACGTGTGCTTAACATTTGGTCAAAACAGTCCACTTTTAGAATATTATTCTAAATAAAATAGATCATTTATTGAAATTTACCTCTGAGCCAGGCACTGTAGCAGGTGTTTTATAAAATAATAAAATTTAATCCCTACAACAACTCTGTAAGCACATATTAATTATCAGATTTTACAGGTGAAGGAACTAATGCACAGAAAATTTTAGCAATAAGCCAGAAATCAAACAGCTGGAATAGGAGTTTTATATACAAGTCTAAAAGATTCTTAGAAAAAAATGGGCATATATACACTTCTGTAAGAATAAGGTTGTTTGTTGCAAAGTTTATTCATAGAGAAAAGTAGAAAGTAGTGCTCATTATCCATTAATAGGGATGTTATGTAAATTGAATCCATTCGAATATATAAATTTTGGAAGGAAATATATTTAGAATACACTGGGTTTTTTTGGTTGTTTACTTATTTGTTTGAGAGAGAGAGCATGAGCAGGGGAAGGGGGCAGAAGGAGAGGGAGAGAATCATCAAGCAGACTCCCCACTGAATGAAGAGCCCCATGCTGGGCTCAGTCCCAGAACCCTGAGATCATGACCTGAACTGAAATCAAGAATTGGAGGCTTAACTGACGGAGCCACTCAGGCACCCCTAGAATACATTGTTGAGTTAAAATGGCTGGAAGAAAAACAGTGTCATAGTAATTGCTCTTTTTGAAAACTCTTACTGTGTGCTAGGTGCTTCAGACACATTTATTTCACTCTCTAAGCAATTGCATAGAAAATAGTCTGGTGCAGCCTCTTTGGAGAACAGTGTGGAGATTCCTCAAGAAATTAAAAATAGAGCTTCCCTACGACCCTGCAATTGCACTCCTGGGTATTTACCCCAAAGATACAGATGTCGTGAAAAGAAGGGCCATCTGTACCCCAATGTTTATAGCAGCAATGGCCACAGTCACCAAACTATGGAAAGAACCAAGATGCCCTTCAACGGATGAATGGATAAGGAAGATGTGGTCCATATACACTATGGAGTATTATGCCTCCATCAGAAAGGATGAATATCCAACTTTTGTAGCAACATGGACGGGATTGGAAGAGATTATGCTGAGTGAAATCAGTCAAGCAGAGAGAGTCAATTATCATATGGTTTCACTCATTTGTGGAGCATAACCAATAGCATGGAGGACAAGGGGCGTTAGAGAGGAGTAGGGAATTTGGGTAAATTGGAAGGGGAGGTGAACCATGAGAGACTATGGACTCTGAAAAACAGTCTGAGGGGTTTGAAGTGGCGGGGGGGTGGGAGGTTGGGGTACCAGGTGGTGGGTATTATAGAGGGCACAGCTTGCATGGAGCACTGGGTGTGGTGAAAAAATAATGAATACTGTTTTTCTGAAAATAAATAAATTGGGGAAAAAAAAAAAAAGAAAATAGTCTGGAAGGGTTTGCACTATGGTTGTCTCCAGGTGGTAGAATCAGGGATAATTTTTGAGTCCTTATTTAGTTTTTTATTTTGTTTTGTTGTTTTTGAAGGTAACTAAATTAATTTCAATTGGTATGTGTTTATTTTGTAATCAGGAAAAAGACTATAAAAATAAGAGAGAAGAGAGAGAGAGAGAAAATCTTATAAATTAAAAACCAGGTAACAGGAGTTTATTCACATTGTTCTGATACACACATGAGCCAGGAGAGTGTGCTATGCTTCCATCTTTCTAAACCTTCTGTCTTTTTGCATAGAGCACTACAAGTTCAAAGATGATCATCGTATCTTACTGTTGATTCTTTAATCAAGTCCTGTAGTCATTATTTACTTTCCAAAATATTTGAAATATTTCAAAAACCCACCAAATAAAATAAAGCAGTCAAACAGGATGTTTCTGATTTCCCTAACAGATTTACATATGTAACTTAGATGTCTTCATTTCCCCCTTCCCAAAGTGTGGATACAGACCAAAGGACATAGGTTATAACGACAATAGAGCCCTCTCTTCTGCTAAATCCCCATATCAGAGCACATCCTTGCCTCCCTACCCATGCCAGGCTCCTGGGGGCTCCAGCTCTCTGAAGTAATTTGTTTTCCAGAGACCCTGTTATTCAGCCCTTGTCACCTGCCCCTTCCCTTGCCCGCTGTTGTCATCAGGATGTTGTTTCTGATGACAGGAATGTGTCTTTGAGGTACAAGAGTGAGCCAGGAACTTGATATTACCATGTTCCATTTTGCCACCATCGACTTGCTTACCTCAGGGAGGTCAGTAGAATTGCTGATAGTTTTCTATCAATGGGTCCTAGCACTGCTCTGTTCCATTAAACACAAATGAATAGTTATTTTATTTTTTAACAAGGAGCTCCTTTCTTCTTCCTTCCTTTTTGTTTTTGATAGTAAACTTCACTGTAAAACAAACTAGACTTCTCAAAAGTTACAAAATAGGGGGGCGCCTGGGTGGCTCAGTGGGTTAAGCCTCTGCCTTAGGCTCGGGTCATGATCTCAGGGTCCTGGGATCGAGCCCCGCATCGGGCTCTCTGCTTGGTGGAGAGCCTGCTTCCTCCTCTCTCTCTGCCTGCCTCTCTGCCTACTTGTGATCTCTGTCTGTCAAATAAATAAATAAAATCTTTAAAAAAAAAAAGTTACAAAATAGAAAATGAAAATATACACACTCATGCATCTATACACACATTTTTCATTTTTTTACAATGTCTTATTTTAATATGCCACTATGTTAATTAGTATTTTACCCACCTTTGTTCAGCAGATTAGGAATGGTTACAGTTCTCTGACATCACCAGGTCGCCTAGCTTTTATTTTTTATTTTTATTTTTTAAAGATTGTTATTTATTTATTTGACAAAGATCACAAGTAGGCAGAGAGGCAGGCAGAGAGAGAGAGAGGAGGAAGCAGGCTCCCTGCTGAGCAGAGAGCCAGATGTGGGGCTCCATCCCAGGGCTCTGGGATCATGACCCAAGCCAAAGGCAGAGGCCTTAACCCACTGAGCCACCCAGCATCCCTCGCCTAGCTTTTAAACCCACCAAGTGATCATCTGCATTTTTCTTTGTTTTAGAATATTTTACCCTCATCTTTCCCCACCTGTAATCTTGGTTATCTACTGATATTTTATATAAAGGAGGAAACCCAAGTGATATTTTTGGTGCAAGATTGCGAGGAAACCAGAATTATATGGAAACTTTTCAGTTCTCTCTCTCTTTCTCTCTTTTTTTTTTTTTTTAAGATGTATTTATTTATTTGAGACAGAGAGAGAGCACGAGTTGGGGTAGGGGTAGAGGGAGACAACCTTCATGCAGATTCCCTGCTGAACCTAGAGACTGATGGGAGCCTTGATCTCAAGATCCATGAGACCATGACATGAGCTGAAACCAAGAGTAAGTCACCCAACTGACTGAGCCACCTAGGTGCGCCAAAATTCTTCAGTTGTAAGGGGAGGGTTCTCTATGTCAGAAGATGCCCAAGCTCATGAAAAGATCTGATGATACCTCTCAAGCTGTTCAGTGCCTTGATGGGTTTATACATTCTACCTTCCCCGATGCTACTTAGGTTGAACCATATAATACCGTAATGAAGTGTGGGTTATGCGGCAGAGCGAGGCAAGGTGTTCTGGAAGAGAGGAACAAAGTTCTTCAGTGGAAAAAGTTTCATTGACTTCTATAAATGGTAGTCAGCATGTAGTCCCCCGAGGATGGGCTCACGAACAATCTTCCCTCTACTACTGGCAGGAATGTTGAGGTCCACAAACCTTCCAGAGAACCAGTAAACAGACTAAGTCCTACTTCTAATGAATATTTAGCAATATTTACCAATCTCTATTATCATAATAATAGAGACACCCTTTTCCTTCAAGGAGCACTGAATCTATAGGGAGGAAGGCACACAACCAGTTATGTCCCAGTGTGTTAGTGGTCATGATGGATACATGTTCATGTGGAACAGAAGCCTAGGAGTGAGTACCTATGACTGCTTGAGGGGATCAGAAAGGCTCCACAGAAGGGGATAGAGTGGACTTGCGTTGTAGAAGACAAACAAATAAGGATCTCTGCCATAGCATTTTCTCACAAGATGGATGGCCAGAACCGGGCCTTCTTCAACATTACAGGGATCAAACACAGCTAATGTGGCTAAAGTTGTATCATGAGTGGGCAGAATGGCAGGAAAGGATTGATCCCCACCAAAGGAAACACAAAAGGATACCCTGGGATTTTACCAGTGAGAGACCCCACCCAGACAGGGGAGAAACCTGCTTTTCAATGTTAAAAACTCATTTTGGTTGTAAACGTCAGGGCTTTAAGAGAAAAAGAAAAGTAAGCTCTCTCTTGAGGCTCAGATTAACTGAGCCAACTCCGGCACTTCCAGATTGAATGACTTCTTTCAGTCTTGCTTGGTGAATGTATCGCTCAGAAATACTCAAGGGCCAAGGCTTTTTATCCCTGAAAAAAAGAAAACCTTCTCTACATGATGAGCTTTTGTAGTGCTCATTTCACTCTGTTATGCTCTGCCTTTTTTTCCGTCATTTTGTTAGCCATCCTGGCTTCACACTTTCACAGCCATTCCTATGATCTAAGCCCTGTGAGATATCTCAAAGTGAACTGGTCCCCATATAGCTGATTTCACCATCCATCCACTTATTCATTCAACAAACACATGTTGCCACCTACAGTTACGCAGGAGAAATGTTCTGGGTGCTGAGTATACAGATCAAAGTCCCTATCTCCAGGAGCATTTTCACTCAACTCAATGAAGTATATTGTTCTGACTACATTTAGGCAGAAGACACATGCATCCAGCATATTATAAAATCAGAAATCCTTGCACATTGAACTTTTATACATTGCTGTATATGTACCTGAAACGGACCAATAAAGATAAAACATGTGGTCAGAATTATGATAATTTTAATAAATCTCAATCAATCTGGCCATTTTTTTGCTCAAGAATTTCATTCACCATCATGTAAATCTGAGAAAGTGTTTGCATCCAATGGGTATAAAGGAACTCTATTAAACTGAGTTTATTTTTCAGTCTTGCTTGAGCCGAATCTTTGTAAAGGATTAAATTATATGTACATAGTGTGTACATACATATTTTAATAGATGAATAATTTTGAAATTTCCCTTTTCAATACTTTTGAAGAAATTGAGTACTTAATCACTATGAACTCAACCATAATTTCCTCTTCATTCTCTAAATTTCTATTTTCTCAAATGACCTACTTTAAAGGTTTATTTTCAGCATTTACAGAAGCCATTAGTCTATGCAAGCAATTAAAGAGCATTGCTGTGGGATCAGTGGAAACCACAGTTATGTTCAGTTGCCCTCCTTTTAAGTCAATGAACTAACATGGACCTGTAATTAACACCCATATGGTGGGCAAGCTCACCTTGCTTAGAAAACAAGCTACTTCTGTTAGCTCTGATCTCAAAACTAATGAAAGTCAATAGAGATTTGTATCTTGATACCAGAATCATGAGGGCGGCAGGTCGGCAGAGCAGCTGAGAGCTTTGCAGAGAAAGCCAGAGGGGCACCATGCCAGCCATCACTGATGGGAGGTAAGGGACCTGTCAAGGATTAGGCAGGTCTTATGGAAACTTCAAGGAGGCAACAGAGAGACACCTGCCCCAAGAAAAGGTCTGCTCCTTTGTTCCCAGCTGCTGTTTATGACTGGTGTCTATCCGTCCCGGCAGATCTGTATCTGTATCCCTCCAGATACAGTACTTAGAATTAAGTTTTGCTCATTCACTCTTTATAGGTGATATTCTCTTCACTAAGAAGGGGAGAACACATTGAATTATTACTCAGCTTGACTCTTCACACAGACGCTAATCCTAGTAATGGTGTGACCCCGCCTTATCTTTGATCCAAGAGCACACAATGAAAAGCCAAAAATATCATTAGTCCAGACTCACTGAGAAATGAAAATAATTATGAGTACTAAGTAATACTTAAAACTCATGAATTATGCCCTAATATGTAAATTACTAGGAGGATGCTGGAAGGGCCCTTTCTGCTTCCTCTTAGGACCAAGTCTCATTCATTCCCTCAACTTCTGATCAGCGCAGATGGTTCACAACTGAGCCCCCTCCGAGCACTGCAGGGTAGCTCACATCAGTGACTGGCTGATGCGGGGGTAAAAGACTCAGTCCCCTTGCCATGTCACAGTGCAACATAGGCAAGGCTCGGTCAGCTCCAGAACTTTCCCCAGAATTAGCTGAGCACCCTGTTGGAACCGCCTGGCAGCCCAGCTTCTGTGCCTCATCCTTTCCCTTCCCTCCCATTACAGGGAATGCTTCTCCACCTTGAATTCGGTTTTCCAGGACAACTGACCCAAGACTGCACCTGTCCAAAAGGAGCAAAAGGCATGCACTGAGCAGAAGTTTATTGAGTTGAATTTCACACCCCTTCTCTCAATTGTATAGTAAACCCAGCGGATCACAAACCAGAGCTACTACATGTTAGAAGACCTACCTCCCAGAGTTGCCGCCGTCTCCTCTATTGCCTGAGACACACAGCCTTCTCAGGCCCTCTCTCATTGTCCCAGTTTTGTTAAAGATACGATGTGTTCTCTCTTCCTCACCAAGTTCATCCCCTCACCCCGGCCTCTTGTTCACTCGGGATCCCAGCTAGCTGTGGAGGTTCCTGCCATCTTGTCTGCAGGCAGAGAAAGGGAGGGTAGAAGAGCAAAAAAGTAATTTCCTTGTAGTTAAGTCAGACATCTTTAAAATACGTTCCCAGGGGTGCCAACTGAATGGCTCACTTGGTTAAGTGTTCAACTCCTCGTTCTACCTCAGGTCGTGACCTCTGGGCCGTGCGATGAGCCCCACGTTGGGCTCTGTGCTAAGCATGGAGCCTGCTTGGGATTCTCTCGTCCTCTTCCTCTGCCCCTCCCTCATTCATGTTCTCTCTCTCTCTTTCTCTTTCTAAAATAAATAAATAAAATCTTTTCAAAAATATAAAAGCCCAGCTCGTAGACTTGGACGCATGGCTCATTGGTAACTACTACTTAGAAGAGAGTAGGGGAAATATAATTTTTAGTTGCATCCATGCCATGCCCCATAATATAGGTATCAGTTACTAATTGATGCAAGAGTGGGCAACCAGCAGGCTTAGCCCCACACAGGTTAAAATTATCCACTTGGGGAAAAAAAATTAAAAAGAAAAAAAAATATATATATATACACACACACACACATACATACATACATAAATGGCAAGAATAAGTGACCTCTGATCTCTGGTTGCCTATGGGGGAGATAAAAGGAAATCAAGGAACTGTGATGAGCTCTGCTCATCCTCATGTTAGACCTCCTCTAACACACACACAGCCAGAGCCTGCCCCAGCCACATGGGAATGGAGTCCATGAGATCTGATGTTCAAATATTCCCAAAGAAGCAGGCAATCCAGATTTTTATGGGAACTTTATCTTAAAATCAAAACCCACATTTTTATAAAATTCTATCTAAAATTTGTAACCTGCCTTTAACCTTGTTTGCAATCTCTGATCAAGAAAAACCAGTTGGGGGCGCCTGGGTGGCACAGGAGGTTGGGCATCTGACTCTTGATTTCTGCTCAGGTCCTGATCTGAAGGTCATGAGATCAAGTCCTGCATTGGTCTCTGTGCTCAGTGGAGAGTCTGCTTGGGATTCTCTCTCTCCCTCTGCCTCTCCCCGCATTCCCCACTCCCCACTGTGCTTTCTCTCTTGCAAATAAATAAATCTTTTGAAAAATATGTTTTTTAAAAAGGAAGAAAAGCCAGTTTTCCCTGGGGGCAGCATTTTGGAAACTGTTGCATCATGCAATAAGAAATGGACTTCATTGCTTTGCAACTGAAGTTGAGGGAGGAGGAGCTCGAAATGAAGGTGCAGATGACCAGATTCAGGGACCACAACAAATAGTTACACCCTGTGGGCAGGCAGCCTGTCAGCCACCTGGCCCTTATCACCTCTCTGCCAGTGAGAAGGGGCTGGCTCTGAAGCTGGGGTGTACAGTATTTTCACAAGCACAATTCTGGATAATTAACCCCTTCCTACCCTATATAAATGTCGCAGCACAGTCTGGCTCAAATTCCCTTTACACGGTTATCCACTCCTTGCAGCTTTCTCCTTTGACCAGCAGATGGCAGCAAATATCGTCCAGACTTGGGCACTAGTTAACCTCAGAGTTCATGTTCTTTCCATGCATTTTCTTTATGTCAACAAAAACAATGAAAGTCATTTACATTTGCCTCACTTGTTAATTCTCACACAGAGAAGCAAGAATGTAATCCATTTTACAACTGGTTTATCCTTTTGAAAGGGTCATCACAAAAGTTCAACTACTTGAAATAGTGGAGCAAAGATCTTGATAACACAACGATATGGAACTTCACTTTTTTTTAAAGATTTTATTTATTTACTTGCCAGAGAGAGACACACAGCAAGAGAGCGAACACAAGCAAAGGGAGTGGGGGAGGGAGAAGGAGGCTTCCAGCCAAGCAGGGAGCTTAACGTGGAGCTCCATCCCAGGACCCTGGGATCATGCCCTGAGCTGAAGGCAGGCGTTTTACGACTGAGCCACCCAGGTGCCCCAATATGGAACTTCAATATATACCACTAAAAAAGATTACTTATTTAATCTTGACTCGAAGGGCTGCTCCTCATAAAAGACTATAATTTTTTTTAATGTTTCTAAGTAGTATACAATGACTTCAGGGCATAAACAAAATGGTAAACATTTGCTATTATTATTTTATGAATAACCGCCACATTTACCCACACCCATCGTCACCACATCCTGTCAATCACCCGGAGATACAAATAATGAAATAAATGTAAGGAAAAGATACTGAGAAAATCTCCTACATGTCATTAAATTAACCTTTTTTTGTATCATCTGTTGAAGAATAGTAAGGTAAATGTTTTCCAGTTTTTGTTATGTCAACAATGATTATGAATAAATAAATGTCTTTGAGGAGAAAAGACAACCATACTCAATAAAATAACTCAAGCATTAGAGGGGATTAAGTCTGCAGAACAATTGCTTTTGCACTTCAGTCTTCAAAGTTTTATATACTATAAACTAGAGTGTTAATAACCTATGACGCAAGATATATAATAAATGAGCGATCAGGCTTCGTAATGATTAAGAAAGAGTTCTGACTTGAAAAGTAGGAACGACCTAGTGCCTGTAGATATTGACAGAATTTACATGTGAGCTGTTCAGGTTTATTAAGGAAGGCAAAGAAACCTAAAGGTAATTGTTCACGGTGAGCATCTGGAAAGTGACCAGCCTGAGAAAGATGCCGTGATGGTCCTACGAGGAATCAACATCTTAGGAAAGTTAAAAAAGAAAATCACAGAGGTTGAGTGTGGAAATTTTCCTAGGGTATCTTCCAGCCTCCCCCGAATTCTAGGGATTCCCTTCTCTGTATCTTTGGACATGTCTGTCTGGCCTTTGATTGCTTCCGCTGATCCAGAGCTTTCGACATTCTGCTGTAAAGTTTTATTTTCAAACAGCTCTCCTTGTTACAAGTTTCCTCTTTGCAGAGACCTGAAACTGATTTCCTAGTAACATCTGCTCATTGAGTCTCCTGGAGAAACAGTTGTGAACGTTTTTATTTGGGGTCACAGAAGGCTTTGTGAGATTTATGAATGTCATGGACCCTTATCCCAGAAATATGCGCTCCCTGAGCTCATTCTTGGAGTACAGGTTAGAGCATCCCTACAATGGGGGGGAATAACGCTATTTCTACGTGACTCTTTTTCAGGCATTTAAAACAGTATCATGTTCTTCAAACATCCTCACTACTTTCTTCAATTCCTTCCTTTCTTTCTCTGTCCCTTCATTCACTTTTTAAAAAAAGATTTTATTTATGTATTTGACAGACAGAGACCACAAGTAGGCAGAGAGACAGGCAGAGAGAGGAAGGGAAGCAGACTCCCTGCCAAGCAGAGAGCCTGATGGGGGGCTTGATTCCAGGACCCTGGGATCATGACTTGAGCTGAAGGCAGAGGCTTTAACCCACTGAGCCACCCAGGTGCCCTATCTTTTTTTTTTATTTTTATTTTTTTATCAAGCATATTCTAAGGGTCTATTCTGTGCCAGACCTAGGGTTATACAGTGGGGATGCAGAGATAAATGAGACCATTTTTACCCGTCCTTGGGGATTTCACAGCTTATTCTAGGAGAGGGATCTAAAACAGAGGGATTAGGTCAAAGAAGAGACTGGAATTGCATGTGGGCTGCAGGGCTGGAGTCAGCCAAGGCTGAAAACCCAGCTCTGCCAGTTATGGGTTCTGTCACCTTGGGGGAGATACTTAACTTCTAGGGGCCTCATTTAGCTCATATATAAAACGGATACTCAATATATGATATATTTTCAACAGATTTTACTTATTTATTGAAGAGAGAGGCAGAGATAGAGCAGGAGCAGGGAAGAGAGGGAGAAGCAGGGAGCCCAACAAAGGGCTCGACCCCAGGACCCTGGGATCATGACTTGAGCCAAAAGGCAGATGCTTAACAGACTGAGCCACCCAGGCATCCCTCCATACATGATAAATTGCTCTTATTATTGCTGTTTGCCAAGCAAGGAAACTGGACTTCGTTATGAAGACCACTGCAAGCTACCAGACCTTTTCGAAGGGGAGTAGCAGGCGTGTTTTTTTCCCCACTTTATTTTAAGGCAAACCACACTTCACGGGCATAGGATGAATGCACTGGAGAGCGGGAAGGAGGGGACACTACTACCCAGAAGACGTGCAATTTAGTGCTGATCCTGCCGAGGACGGGGACTGGGGCAGGGGTCATGGGATAGAGAGATGTCAAAAGATAATTTTGAAGGATAAATTACAGGACTTGATGGTCACTTGAAAGAAAGCAGAGTTAAGTACGACTCACAAATTTCTACCTCTGGAGACCGGTTGGGTGGTAATTTTGCCAACTGAGATTGTGATTACAGTAGAAGACTCAGCAGCAGATGATAAGTGTAAGAGTTAAGTGTAAGGTGCCTTGCACATCCCTTAAGCATTAGAAACGTGGCTCTGGGTAGTGTACCTTAAGTGTATCTTAATACACTTAAGCACTGATAGTCTTGAGCATGGGTCAACAAAAGACAACATGGAAGAGGACGTGGACTTGGGGCACCTGGGTGGCTCCATCGGTTAAACGTCTGCCTTCGGCTCCGGTCATGATCCCAGGGTCCTGGGATGGAGCCCCACATCGGGCTCTCTGCTCAGCCTGCTTCCTTCCTCTCTGCTACTTGTGCTCTTTCTCTCTGTCAAATAAATAAATAAAATCTTTAAAAAAGAAAGAAAGAGGGACGCCTGAGTGGCTCAGTGGGTTAAGCCGCTGCCTTCGGCTCGGGTCATGATCCCAGGGTTCTGGGATCGAGTCCCACATCGGGCTCCTTGCTCGGCAGGGAGCCTGCTTCTCCCTCTGCCTCTGCCTGCCTCTTTGTCTGCCTGTGCTCGCTCGCTCTCTCTCCCTCAGTCTCTGACAAATAAATAAATAAAATCTTTAAAAAAAAAAAAAAAGAAAGAAAGAAAGAAAGAAACATGGCTCTGGAATCTGAGACAGAAGCTTCCCCTGGAAAGAATAAATAGAATAGATTTGGAATTTCTTTTTGTCCTCGGTTGTCCAAGTCATGAGAATGGATGAGCTGGCCCAGGAGGGCACAGAGAAGGAAGAAAATGGCAGATGACCAAGGAAAGAACTCAGGGAAACACTAGCATTGAATGGAAGCTGTTGGGGGATGTGGAGGAAGGGCTGATGAAGTCAACTGTTAGCAAGCAGTTAGGAAAGTAGAAGAATGTGGAGGATTGAAAAAAGCTATCATGTTTTAAAAAGAAATCTGCATACCCAGTAAGCTCCGGGCATTCTGCTAATTGTTCATATTAATTTTCCCCCATGGAGATAGCTGGTTACTCATGCATCCTTTCCTGTTGATCTATGGCCATCCCTACAATAAGCCAAGGCCCTGAATTTGCGTGGGTGTGTCTCTGCGCTCTGTATGATGCTCTGTGGGTCTAGACGCCTGCTGCGCACTGACGCCACACTGTTTAATCACTCAGTTGCAAACCCTTCCAAACGTCTTCCCTTCCTCTGTTCCATGACACATGTGAATTATTGTCACATTTCAGACGGACAAAGCTGTTGGTCTATTTTTGGGAATAAGTATCTGCTGAATTCCGCGTCCCAATGATTTAGAAACCCTTTCTCTGTGCAGCCATCTCTAAGATGGAATTAAAGAAAGAGTTAACATACCATATGGTACACTTTCTCTCTTTTCTCTTTTGATCCACATAAATCACGTTCTCTTAGACAGTGATTCCCAAACCTGGCTGGGTATCAGAATCACCTGGGGAGCTTTTAAAAAATGCAAATTCCAGAGCCCCGTCCCAGGGGTACTGAACTGCATAAGATGGGGCATTTGGAGCCAAGAAATAAGGAGATGCAATAAGATACCCCTTAGATGATTGTGATGTGCTCAGTTCATGGACTGGCATTGGGGAATCCTGGATTAGGAAGTTCTGAGAACATTGATTAAAGACGTTTCCAATAATTATTTAGAGTACTGTTTTGCATTTAAATTTCAGAAAGCAAGCAATTTATTAATCTTACTGATTTTCTTATTATAAAACAATATATTTTATTATAAAGGTACAAACATTGCCAATATAAAAAAGAATGTAATGTAACTTCCAAATTTCCACTGCCGCAGATGAAGGATATGAACAGTTTAGGGAATACTCTGTATTTTTTTCTGTATGTATTTTCCAGAGTATTTTTTCCTTAAAAACAACAATTAACAACAACCGGATCAAACTATACTTTGGGAGTCTAGAGTAAGAGCCTGTTCTTGGGAGCCAAGCTTCTCTCGATTTAGAACCTAGCTTTGACCCTTACTGGCATCCTTGGACAAATTATATAATTTCTCTGAGTCTCAGGTCTTCTTACCTGTCAAATGCAGATAAAGATACTTACCGGGACGCCTGGGTGGCTCAGTTGGTTAAGCAGCTGCCTTCGGCTCAGGTCATGATCCCAGCGTCCTGGGATTGAGTCCCACATCGGATCCTTGCTCGGCAGGGAGCCTGCTTCTCCCTCTGCCTCTGCCTGCCTCTCTGTCTGCCTGTGCTTGCTCTCTCTCCCTCTCTCTCTGACAAATAAATAAATAAAATCTTTAAAAAAAAAGAGAGATACTTACCTGCATCATAAAGTTCTTACGAGAATTAAGGGATAATGCTTATAAAAGACTTAGTACAACATGCAAAATAAGCCTTCAGTAAATATTAACTTTTTATTATGGTTATTACTAGCAATAGAGTAGCCACTATGCTAAAGCTATTAATACTGTAGTCATCTTCGCCTAATGTATATTGAGTGTGCTACTAATAGAAGATTTTCTTAATGCTTTTAGATTTATATATAGTATTTCTCTATAGGGATGTACAGTAATTTATTTAACTAATGCCCTATTCATTCAGTTTCCCCCCCCCAACTCTTCACGGTCATCAACAATTCTGCAAGGAATATCCTTGCACATATATCTTTTCATACCTCTATGTCTCCCCACTAAAGGGAATTGTTGAGTCAACGAGTATGAATATTTTAATAAGGTTTTCCCCATTAGCTTCACACAGTTTATTTATTTATAAGTAAATAAAACAATAAATCAATAGTGTATAAAAGACTGTTTTCCCACCTATTTGCCCAAACCGAATATTAAAATTTTTAAAATTTTTGCTAACAGGTGAAGCAAAATGATGAATCATTTTCATATTGTTTTGCATTTAATTAATTGTTAGGGAAAGGAAGCACATAAAAATAATGTATTTGTGTTGCAGTTTTTTATTTGGTTTTGTATATGCCCACATGCTCCTGGTTGACTTTTTAAGACTTGTTTTCCCTCTCCTGCTTTATTCCTTTCATTCCATTTTCTTCCATTCATCTTGTGATTTTCTTTCTCTCCTTAATTTGCCAATTGCATGATGTTTTATGTCAATGTCATTTTCCATCTTCCTTTAATGTCTGGTGATATTCTTTTTAAGTGCGGGGCTTGAACACACGACCCTAAGATCAAGACCTGAGCTGAGATCAAGAGTCAGATGTTTAACCAGCCACCCAAGTGCCCCAATTTTTAGTGGTTTCTAGGTCCCTTTATTTGTTTGTATGTTTATTTATTTATTTTAAAAAACAGATTTATTTATTTATTTGACAGTGAGGTCACAAGTAGGCAGAGAGGCAGGCAGAGAGGGGGGGGGAGGCAGGCTCCCTGCAGAGCAGAGAGCCTGATGTGGGACTTGATCCCAGGACCCTGAGATCATGACCCAAGCTGAAGGCAGAGGCTTAACCCACTAAGCCAACCAGGCACCCTATTATTTATTTTTTAAAGTAGGCTCTATGCCCAACATGGAACTCCAAATCATGACTCTGAGATCAAGCATTGCATGCTCTCCTGACTCAGCCTGCTAGGCTCCCCCAGTCCCTTTAACTAATATTCTCTTTATCTTATTTGCATTCACTAAACAGAAGACTCTAAGTGATTTCATCCTATATTAGTCAAGTGGGTGTCTGCTCTTTCCCCGGCGTCTCACAGTTTTGGAAGAGGGGAGGGTCCCCAGTATGGTAGCTTCATCGCTCCCTGTTTGAAGTGGGAAAGAGCTGGCTTGATTTATACTTTCTTCCTTCCCAAATCCAGTTGTCTTCTGTAGCATCTAATTGTTTCTGTGGCTTTCCAGATTCTACTAATGGCTGATAGAAAATGTCAGAGCTTGTGTGAGTACTAGTCACAGCCAATTATACCCTAAATGATCCGCGTTGGCATGAACAGGCTTGGCAGAACACGTTATGTTCTGGTGAGATGAAAATTTGCTTCAGTCAACTGTGCTTGAATGGGATTTGACCTCAAATGAAAGCACACTGTTGTAAGGTTTTAAGCAGGGGTGGCAAAGTATTAAACAACTAGAACTGCATGAATATCTAAATGGTATTTTCAGATATATTGCTATTACAGCATATTGTAACATGATGGTCACAAATAGGGTTCCATTCTTTTTATTCCAAATTCAGTAAACTCTAATTTGCCAAAGTTGGTATTTTACCTCTATCTCCTACAAAAATAATGTATAGAACTATTCCCAAACAGCAGCCACATGCAGAAGACTGAAACTGGACAACTTTCTCATACCATACATAGAAATAAACTCAAAATGGATAAAGGACCTAAATGTGAGACAGGAATCCATCAGAGCCCTAGAGGAGAACATAGGCAACAACTTCCTCGACCTTGGCCAAGGCAACTTCTTGTTAGATGGGTCTCCAAAAGCAGGAGAAAGAAAATTAAAAATGAACTATTGGGACTTCATCAAGCTAAAAAGCTTTCACACAGCAAAGGAAACAGTCCACAAACTAAAAGGTAACCTACAGAATGGGAGAAGATATTTACAAATGTCTTACCAAATAAAGGGCTAGTATTCAAAATCTGTAAAGAACTTATCAGACTCAACACACAAACACAAGACATCTAGGCAAGAAATGGGCAGAAGACCTGATCAGACATTTTTCCAATTTCCAAAATTGCCAACAGACATGAAAAAATGCTCAACATCACTCAGCATCAAATCAAAACACAATGAGATACCACTTCACACCAGTCAGAATGGCTAAAATTAACAACTCAGGGTACAACAGATATTGACAAGGATGTGAGGAAATTGGTGGGAATGCAAACTAGTGCAGTCACTCTGGAAAATAGTATGGAGTCTCCTCAAAAGGTAGAACTACCCTATGACCCAGCAACTGCACTACTAGGTATTTACCTAAAGGATACAAAAATAGTGATTTGGGAAAGAACCAAGATGCCCTTCAACGAATGAATGGATAAGGAAGATGTGGTCCATATACACTATGGAGTATTATGCCTCCATCAGAAAGGATGAATACCCAACTTTTGTATCAACATGGACAGGACTGGAAGAGATTGTGCTGAGTGAAATAAGTCAAGCAGAGAGAGTCAATTATCATATGGTTTCACTTACTTGTGGAGCATAAGGAATAACACAGAGGACATGGGGAGATGGAGAGGGGAAGGGAGTTGAGGGAAATTGGAGGGGGAGATGAAAGATGGGAGACTATGGACTCTGAAAAACAATCTGAGGGTTTTGAAGGGGTGGGGGTGGAAGTTGGGTGAGGCTGGAGGTGGGTATTATGGAGGGCACATATTGCATGGAGCACTGGGTGTGGTGCATAAACAATGAATTCTGGTACACTGAAAAGAAATTTAAAAAAAATTTTTTTAAATAGTGATTTGAAGGGGCACCTGCACCCCAATGTTTACAGCAGCAATGTCCACAATTGCCAAAGTGTGGGATGATTCCAGATGTCCATTGATGGATAAATGGATAAAGATGATGTGATATTTATATGTAATGGAATATTACTCAGTCATCAAAAAATGAAATCTTTTCATTTGTAATGATGTGGATGGAACTAGAGGATATAATCCTAAGCAAAATAAGTCAGAGATAGACAAATACCATATGACTTCACTCATAGTGGAATTTAAGAAACAAAACGGGTAAACATAAGGAATGGAAGGAAAAGTAAAATAAGAAAAAAACAGAGAGAGACAAACTGTAAGAGACTTTTAACTATAGGGAACAAACTGAAGGTTGCTAAAGGGATTGTGGGTAGGGGAATGGGGTAACTGGGTGATGGGCATTAAGGAGGGCACTTGATGTGATGACACTGGGTATGCAACAGATGAATCACTAAATTCTACCTTGAACGTAGTAATATACTATATGTTAACTAATCTAAATTTAAATTTTAAAAAAATCCCCAAACAAGCACATAGCATATTGATTCAAATTTTATGTTAAATCAAAATGATTTGGTATTTACTTTGTAAGTAATTTGTACCTTTAAGGCATGTTTTCACATTTTCCAAGTTGAATTAAGTTAGTTCACACCTGGGACGACTGGGTGGCTCAGTCAGTTGGGTCATGATCTTTGGCTCAGGTCATGATCTTGAGGTCTGGGAATGGCACCCAGTGTGGGGCTCCCTGCTCAGCAGGGAGTCTGCTTCTCCCTCTCCCTCCGTCCCTACACCCCCACTCCTGCTCTCTCTCTTTGTCCTCAAATGAATAAAAAAATCTTTTTAAAAAAAGTTATTTCACACCTTAGGAGTATAATGATTTCAAGGGCGTAAATCATCACAATAATAACTAACTGAGAAAACATTTTTAGTGGCGTGTATCATGTAAGTTCAAATAGATGAGGTTTGCCATAAACATTATTACCATTACATTTAAACTTAAAGTGATAATGCCATAGTTAAAATCAAAGACATGGGGCACCCGGGTGGCTCAGTGGGTTAAAGCCTCTGCCTTTGGCTCAGGTCATGATCTCAGGGTCCTGGGATCGAGTCCCGCATCGGGCTCTCTGCTCAGCAAGGAGCCTGCTTCCTCCTCTCTCTCTGCTTGCCTTTCTGCCTACCTGTGACCTCTATTTGTCAAATAAATAAATAAAATCTTAAAAAAAAACTATAGACATGAACATAGTATACAGCCATTGAAATATAATTAGAAAAATTATGTAGAGACAAGGAAATATTTGTAACTATGTAAAGCGAATAAAGTACAATATTAAAATATGATTGCAGTATTACATATAGAATCCAATAAAAATAAGCTCCTTTTTATTTGGGGGATTAAGTTTTGTTCATCTCGCTATTTCATGGCCTTTGCAATTAAAAATTCCTGTGTCATAAATCTAAACAGTGGCTAATGTCCAATGTTTATTCAATAATTCAACAGTTACATCTATCTTTCATTAAACAAAAATCGGTAACAATCACTTGGCTAATGTTTATATTATGAAACTAATCTCCAGAATGTATTTATTCCCCGGACTCTTTTTTAAAATTTACTTATTTATATAGTTTGTAAAGATTTTATTCATTTATTTGAGAGAGAGAGCATGAGCAGGGAAGGAGGAGGCAGAGGGAGAAGCAGACTCCCTGTCGTGGGACTTGATCCCAGGACCCTAAGATCATGACCTGAGCTGAAGGAGGATGCTTAGTCAACTGAGCCACCCAGGCACCCTATTTATTTATTTATTTACTTATTTGTTTGTTTGTTTGTTTTTAGAGTAGGCTCTACACCCAGCATGGAGCCCAATGAGAGGCTTGAACGCACAAGCCTGAGCTGAGATGGAGTCAGATGCTTAACTCACTGCATCGCCCAGACGCCGCTCCCTGAATAGGTTTGGACAGAAGGAGGGTAATATTTAAAATATTAAAAAGGCAATCAGTCAGAACAGACATCAAAAAGCAGAGGAGACACTACCACACTTGAGCATAGGGGCTGAACCTCATGCTGGATAGAAGTAAAAGTGTGCTTTTTGGATTGGGCTGGAGGGAACCCTGCTTTTTTGGACATCAACATAGTTTGATGAATAACACATTCGGTCTCAAAAAGAAGGCGTAGGTTATAGTTCCAGCTTTGCCAAATAATCCCTCCGAGCCTTATATTCTCCATCTATAAAAATATTCAAAGAGTGAGATAATAATTCAGGAAACCCACTATAAATTTTAGAGCAGAGCAGAATCCGTGGTATCTTCACAGTCATTAATGACATTAACATATTTTATTTCTTTATTGCAGACACAATCACAACTTTTTTTTCCTCACTTATATCCCTTAGGGAGTGCAGGAACTGAACTCTGACTAAATGCTGCAGATTTCAGATGCTACACACCGACTTAATAAAAAACTGCCCCCATGAGTTATAAATGATGATTGAAACTGCCAAATGTATAGGAAATTGTCTTCATTTCATTGTAACAGCCGTCTTTGTGTTTGGTGAAGTAAGAAGTAGGTCTCATGTAAGGTCACAAGGCTCAGAGCAAAGACATAGTTCCTATGTTAAACTTTTCCGGGACCGGCTGTAATTTGCTGGACAAATTTGTAAATTACACTATTTACAAATAGTCCTGGTATTTTGCTATTTCACTTTTCTTCCCTTGATTTTCTTTGCTGCACTGTGTCAGAGTGGAGTTTTCAATTGGTCTCCTAGGTCATTTGACCTCACCTATGATGTCTTGTTGGCAGGTCAATTATTGGATTCTATGAGGTTTTGGATACCAATAAAGCTTTACATTACTACAACCTTTAAAACTTTTATGCTTTTGTTTTACTTTGCACGTGCTTAAAAATTACCAGCAATTGCTGTTATTTAAGTAAATGGTCAGAAGCTCAGGCAAAGTCATCAAAAAGATTGTACTCTTATTTAGCTTTGTCTGTAATAAAAAATCTGAGCTTCATTATAGAAAGCTTACTAGGGGAAATGCTGAGAAACTCGTGCAGTTCTTACTATACTGTACGGGCCACCCATCAGTATCAACATTTAATAAGTACATTTTGAGAGTCATCTCTGGCTGGAGTGATAAAATTATAGTACTAGTACTGGGGACAGAATAGTGATTGTAGTAAAAACAATTCTGAATACCCTTTAGAGACTGAGGGCCCCCACAGTGTTAATTGATTCTTAATGCTTAACTAAAACCTGGCCCTAAGAATTTCATCACCAAAAACAAATATTGTACCTTAAAGCCCACAGCTTAAGAATTATGTCAGGGGCGCCTGGCCGGCTCAGTCAGAGGAGCATGTGACTCTTGATCTTGGGGTTATGAGTTCAAACCCCATGTTGGATGCAGAGATTACTTAAATAAAAATTTTTAAAAACTTAAAAAAAAAGATTTATATCAATTCCAGGCCTCATTTACTAGTTAGGGCAAAAACATGTTCTATACCCTCAAGGGGCTGTTCTCCTAAGAATTATTTCATCTTTCTGGCATTGAAGTAATAGGAGATCACAAAGATTTTCATATCACCACCTTACTACAAATACATGTACAGTTTGGGGGCACCTGGGTGGTTCAGTGGGTTAAAGCCTCTGCCTTCGGCTCAGGTCATAATCTCAGGCTCCTGGGATCAAGCCCCGCATCAGGCTCTCTGCTCAGCAGGGAGCCTGCTTCCCTTCCTCTCTCTCTGCCTGCCTTTCTGCCTACTTGTGATCTCTGCCTATCAAGTAAATAAATAAAATCTTTAAAAAAATACAGGTACAGTTCATATTTGCTTGTGTTCTTTAAAAAGTACTGACTCATTTTATACACAATGGCATACGCCATAATAACCAAATTATAATCATACATATAATCATAAATGATTCCTCTTTTCAAGGAAATGATTGAAATGCCTGAATGGACAAAGCTGGGTGATTTCCTACTCTCCCCACCGTCCTTCTCGGGGCTTTATCCCTGGTAGAGAGTCTGTCAGCACTGCCTCCATCAGAAATAATTATGTACACACACACACACACACTCACACACACACGCACACCATTCTGTTTGCATCTTCCTCTCTATTCTTATGAATGTTCTCATCCTCTCAGTTTGAAGTAATTGATATTTGCTTGTAACAACCTATCTCTGTTCTCTGCCATCTTTCGTGGTTCTCAAATGAGGAACCACTTTACTTCCCATTATTTTTCTAGACACATTCTTAATTGCAGCTCAACCAATTTCCTTTATGTTCAAAACAAACAAAGAAAAAACCAAAATAAACTAAAAAAATCGATTGTTCCATCATTTTCATTTTTGCTTTCCGTGCTCATCAGCTACAAGGTAGATGATGTTGGGCAAGCCAGCCTCTCTGGATACCAGGTTCTCTCCCATGAAACAATTGTAACAAGACTTCACCTGATTGTGAATTGCTGTGTTTTCCCCCACTGAGCCCTTCTCACCCCTCACCCCTGGGACCCATCCCAGAACACTGTATAAAAACGGGTTACTGTCAGATTTTCATGCCTCCATTTGAATGTTTTATCTTAAACTGATTTGCATTCCATTTCCCAAACTCTTATTTTAATCATTTTGCCTTCTGACTATGGGGTTTGTTTTACTTAGGGTTTTGACTTAGCTCTCAGACCAGAAATGTTTGTCTGCTCCTCTGGGCACAACTCTGATTTCCTTCCAAGTGATCCCTCACTCCCCTATTCTTCTGCGATGGCCCCTGTCTATGAATTAGAACCCAGTCTTGGCCATGTCTCCTCTGGTCTTGGACCTTGTTGCCTTCGGCAGAAGCTCTTGTGGCCAATGACCTTAACGGACTCACCCTGTGAGCAGTGGAAACTTGGCATTATGATTCTTTATTTCCGTTGCCTACAAATTTTCCTGCTTTTTATACAAATGCTGTCCATCATGGAAGACTTAGCTCAAGCCCTAACAATTCTATAAAAATTCCCTCTCTTTATTATATCAGCCCTGGTTGATCTTTCTCATTTTGGACTCTTATGATACCCACCTGCATCACATCTGGTTCTAGATTATAGAATGAATTTTTTTAAAAAAATTCACCTTAGAGGTCATTTAGTCAAATCATACCACGCAAGACTCCACTATCCTATATTCCTCACCAAGCCTTAGTTGGGGTAATTCTGCTACTTGGGAAAGCAGCCATTCTGTTTGTAGGAATAACCTAAATATCTCAGATAGCGTTTTCTTCTCTAGACATATTCTGAGATATTACCAATGAATGTGTATCAATTCATTTTAAGAAAATGTGAAATGAATTTTCAGGAGAGGTAAACATCCTACTGTTCAGAACACACTAGCTTGTCAGCTTTAGGTAAAAAAAAATGTGGCATAGAAGCATTCAGAATAAGGGGGGAGATGGTGTGTTTAATGAATGGATGGCAGAGATCTTTGAAGGACAGTAGAGGGGAAAATGCCTGATAGCTTATTCTTATCCTAGATCATGTAAGATCTACATTAATATATCTCTTTTGTCCTGCTAATTACTTGATGGATCATGATGGTGCATAAATGGGTTAAAGATGGCGCCTGTATTTTGTCCCCTATATTGTTTACTTCTTTTTTTAAAAAAGATGTTATTTATTTATTTGAGAGAGAGAGAGAGAGCAGGAGCAGGGAAGAAGGGAAGAGGGAGAAGGAGAAACAGACTCCCCACTGAGCAGGGAACCCTATGCGGGACTCGATCCCATGACTCTGGGATCATGACCTGAGCCAAAGTCTGACACTTAACCGACTGAGCCACCCAGGCGTCTCTATATTGTTTACTTCTTTGCAACAGGCTAGAACTATGAGCTCAAAGCCCACTGATGTCAATCTTAGTTTTTTACATATCTAATTGCTTTAGATATAGTCCAAGTAAGCAATTTTTTAGCCATTTAGATCCTGTTGCTTTGCACCCTCCACAAAATTGCACCAAGCATCTGCCAGCCATCCCATAACACAAAGTCTATAGCTGTAAAAGACCCCAGACCTTGGGGTGCCTGGGTGGTTCAGTTGGTCAAGCATCTGCCTTTGGCTCAGGTCATGATCTTAGGGTCTTGGGATTAAGTCCTTCTATCAGGCTCCCTGCTCAGTAGGGAGTCTGCTTCTCCCTCTGCCTCTGCCCCTCACCCTGCTCCTGCTTGCTTTCTGTCCCTCAAATGAATAAATAAAATCTTAAAAAAAAAAAAAAAAGACCCCAGACCACTGCTGCCCTTTGGAGCTCTCTGACCCAGAGACCCCCCCTCTACCTTGTGGCTAGGTGACATTGCCTTGGCATAGCAGTCCCCTCTCTAATTCCCCTGTACCCTGAGAATTATCTGGCCTTCTTCCCCTTCTGGATAGTGGAGCTACATTTCTGGAAGGTCTCTTCAAGAATGTTCCAGAGAGTTCTTCTTTCATGCAAGCCCATTCAGTGCTGCCCAATTAAGCTTTATGTGCAATGATACCATCTCATGCCCTGGCTCTTCCTTGATCAGCCATCAAATCCTCAAATGCGTCATAGTACGCAAGGTAAAAGTTAAAGCAGTACAAAAGTTAGTTCCCTTCCCACCTCAGAACTCCAAAGGTAAATATTATCGATATTTCTCGGACATATGTCCAGAAATGTTCCATTTTCATATATGCATGTACATATTGTATTCATCTACTGAGGCCGCTGTAACAAAATACCATAAATTGGGTGGCTTACACAACAGAACTTTCTTTTTTCATAGTTCTGGAAGCTAGAAGTCCAAGATCAAGGTGTCAGCAGACTTGGTCTCTCCTGTGGCCTCTCTCCTTGGCTCACAGATGAGTACCAGCTGGCTATGTCCTCACATGGTCTTTCCTCTTTGCCTGCACCTCCCTTGTGTCTTTCTGGGGGTCCTAATCTCCTCTTCTTATAAGACATCGCGAGGTTGGATTGGGCCTACCCTAATGGCCTCATTTCAACTTAATTACCCTTTTAAAAGTCTTATCTCCAAATATAGCCAAAACTCAATTCATAACACACACACACACACACAATTACCTTTTGAAAAATACAGATTCTGCCTTTTGCATTTACAATACATTGCTGGCCTTTTCATGTCAAACAGGGCTACTTCTACCTTATTTAATGGCTTCACAGTAATTCATCACCTAGATAGTGTATTTTGTTTATCCAAGACCCAACTGTTGAGTGATTTCGCTGTTTCCAATTTTTATTTCTTTTTAAAAAATATTTTATTTATTTATGTGACAGACAGAGATCACAAGTAGTTAGAGAAGCAGACAGAGAGAGAGGAGGAAGCAAGCTCCCTGCTGAGCAGAGAGCCCGATGCGGGGTTCGATCCCAGGACCCTGGGATCATGACCTGAGCCAAAGGCAGAGGCTTTAACCCACTGAGCCACCCAGGCACCCCCCACTTTTTCTTTCTTTTACCAAAAATGCTACCACAGTATCTTCAAAATTATGCTTTCTTTTACAAAATGGAAAGATAGCGGTACAAGAAACTGAGGATGGAGACCACTTAGTCAAGAGATATGTCAATTTTCGTTCGGATATGTATTGTAAATTTCTTCACAGACAGAGAGTACCAGTTTGTACTCTCATCAACAGAAAGGTGAAAGTTCCCCAGACCCTTGCCATAATTCAACATTACCAAGGGTTTTCACCTTTGTTGAGCCATTGAAAATGGTATCTTGATATCATTTAATTTGGCTTTCTTTCATTGAGAGTGGGAGCTGAACATCTTTTCATGTTTGAGACTGTATCTCTTGTAAATTGCCTGTTTAAATCCTTTATTCACTTTTCCACATTGAATTGCTGGCCTTTTCCTTAGTGATTTATTTGTCAGAGCTCTACATAAAAGTGAAATGAGTCTCCTGTCATATGTGGTTTTATAGGAAAGGATGTTGCAACATTGCCCTGGAACTCTTGGGTCTACTGGAGCACCTTCCTGGGCACATGGTTTCTAGAACCAAAGGATCTTGGTCATGGTAATGTGCACAGATAGCAAGCAAATTTTTATCCTATACCTTATAATCTCCTGCCATGAATGGGATAATAACAAAAAGCTGAGAAAATTCAGATAATGAATATTTTGTTTACTTCATGTCAGGAATTTTCCAGAACCTTAGTTTTTCTACTGATCACATGATCAGTAGAATCAACCTAGTGCACAATTACCAATTAAATAATTGAGCTCATAACACACTTGTTTCTTAAAAATTAAAATCTCAATTTCAGTCAGTATAACTTCCTGAGAAATGTAATATAATTCATGTTGATGGGGTCAAACTTGATGGAATATATCTCTAAACCTTATTGACCCAAATAGGACCACACTCCTTCCCAGTGGGAACTGGTTGTTAGTCATGGAACATTTTTCCTGCCTGGCATCATCTCTTCTTTCCCATGCTAGTTGAAATGCCCTTTCCTCATAGAAAACTCCCTTGACACTCATCCCCCAACCTGATGTAGACCATTCCCACTAGACTCTCAAAGTACTTTGTTCCTTCCCTTAAGAGCACTGAACACAACTGGAAGTCATACATGTATTTGTTTAGCACATTGTCTGATGTATATTAGACATTCAATCAAAAGTTGACTATGTAAAATACAAAAATTCCCTAGGGTTCTAATATTGTACGATTTTATGAAATCTCAAATTCCAAAGAAGTCATAGATACTACTTTATTTTATAACTCATGAGCTTACTGTGACTACTTTGCAAAAAAAAAAAAAATGCATGTCTGGATAAACATGACTTTCCGTAGTCATTTCCATCCATATTCTTGGGGAGATAAGTTATCTGATACATCCTGGACTTCTGTCCTATTGATTCTATATCAACTTATCTCCATTTGGTACTCTCTGTAAGTCTTACCTTACAATGTAGAAGTGAAGAAAGCATGAAAGAAGGCAGTATATCCAGAGCTCTGCTCCACATTATAGGTTCAGGTTAAATGTCTTCATCTTCTTCTTCTTCTTCTTCTTTTTTTATCATCACAACAGACTTTACGATTGCGGTAAAGATGTGAGTGGTTTCTTCCAAGATAAACATCTGAAACAGAGAGGCGGGTTACATTCTAATAGCCTGCGGCTGCTGTCAAAAATAATTTAATGCTCAGAGCTTTGTTAGCTGACCCAAGTCCTTTGGAGAAGTGAAGCATGCTCCATACACCATCATGGCTACCCAGAATCCACTCATTTATGTGAGGTGCTCTGTAGTGCTGCTCAATGAAGGCAAGAAGCCTGAACTTGGTAATTGAGAATGAATGTCAAGTAGTGTCAAGATGCCTCAATTCATAAGGCTGATAACTCCTTCTGTGATTGCATTTCCATTTTTACAGCTGCTTCAGTGGCCAAGTTTGTCAGCCTTGTTTGGGAAAGTATATATATTCTAGGACTCTTGGCACTGCCTGAGAAGAAGCTACTATTTTTTATTCATTTCTAAGGGTTATGGAATTTCCTGACTATTATAGAGGTCGATTTTATAAAATTTAGAGAGATGCAGGGAATTTTTTTCAAAGACAAGAAATAAGGAAAAGTGCTAAGCTTTGTGCTCTTCTAGCAATCACGGCGTTTAAAAACTTTTGACATGGCAATATACTTCTTTGAGAGGAAGAAACTTCTTTAAATGAAATGAAAATACACACATGATTAAACGATGGTGAGGGAAATAAACTTCTGGAATGTCTTGGAGCTATAGTTGTTTAATCAAATAAAATTCCTATAACCTTTAGTACAGAGTCTAGCCTCACTTTCCGTAGAGAGCTAGAGAGTAAATATTTTAGGCTTTGAGAGCCAAATGGTGTCTGAAGCATTGACTTCAAAAGCAGACATGGACCGTGTAAATGAGTGAGCATGGCTGTGTCCCAATAAAACTTTATTTATAGACGCGAAAATTAGAATTTTATATCACTGTATGTGTCATGAATATTATTTTCCCTTTTATTCTTTTAAACTATCTAAAACTGAAAAAAAAAAAAATCCTTCTTAGCTTACATACTGTAGGAGAGGTGGCATGTTGGGTTTGGCCCACAGGCTGTAGTTTGCTGATCCCAGCTGGAATACGGAAGAGATGCCTCTGTTCATGACTCTGTTGGGCACATGGTGATGTCTGCTGTTATCAACAATTTGCTCCACACACAGACAAAACTATCTGGGCAAAATGAAGGCAAGCATGAACTGTCTCAAGGACATACCCCTCCCTGCCGTACACACCCTCCAAAAAAATCCCTTTCATTTCCTTGGACTGAACCGGATGTCAGCGCAAAGCAGAAACCGCTGATCCTAAGGCATAAACAGAACAAAGATGTTTCCAGTTCCCCTGAAGCCAGGGCACCTTCTTAAAGAGTACAAATGATAAAGATCAGTTTGTAAACCTGCAAAAGTGAAAAGTCAGTTTAACATCATACGGTTTGTTCATACTTAAATGGTGAATTTCTACCACCCTCCTATCTCCCTAATTACATCAGAGATTTTCTTACATTGGAAGGTTTTTAAAAGATATTTGGGGTATAAACACCACATTTGGGAGAGTTTGTCTTTTTTTCTTGTTGTTATATAAATTCTCGTCGTTGGCAAACGGTATCAGAATCAGCCAGGAAAATATATTGGTGAATTATTTATCTTTTCCCTGAGAGCTGAAACCCAAGACTTAAATCTCACATTGATGAGATTAAAAAAACAAAAACAAAACATTCAAGTTATTTCCCCAAAGTCCTTCTGGGTGCCCACTTTGTAAGTCTGGAGCTGCCTTGATGGTGTCCCAGTTTAAACCCGCCTGTTGTTAGGGGACGCCCGGGTGGCTCAGTGGGTTAAAGCCTCTGCCTTCAGCTCAGGTCATGATTCCAGGGGCCTGGGATCGAGCCCCGCATTGGGCTCTCTGCTTAGCAGGGAGCCTGCTTCCTCCTCTCTCTCTGCTTGCTTCTCTGCCTACTTGTGATCTCTGTCAAACAAATAAATAAAATCTTAAAAAAACAAAACAAAACAAAAACGTTGTTAGGCCCTGACTGCAGACTGAGGAAGGTAATGATGAAACTCATTCCCTGAATCACGAGACTGACTGTCGAAGAACAGGAATAACATATAAAGCAAATGAAAAAATCGATCTGATATTCAAAAGCCAATGCTGTTCTGCACACCAATTTCTAATAGTTGAAGAAAGCAGCTTCAGATTTGGGATGTTTAACAATTCAGAAAATAATTTTGAAAAAGTTTTGTACAGCTTCTACAGTTCTGTTGTGCTGCGGGTCTTTTATCTTAGAAAGTGAATGACAAAAGTCATATTTGCTTTCATAGTATGGAACATGCTTTGGGAGGCCCAGATAAAACTCCATGGAGGGTTTGCCTAAAAGTTTCAGACATCCATTTACATACTTCTCAAACACAGAGTCAGCTAACTATTGAGATTTTCCTCAGTAACAAACATCTTGATAATTGGGGAGCTCTCCGGTTTTCTCCGGGATGTCGGGCTTTGTCCAGGTGTCCGACACTACTTAGCATTTCTATGCCACTTTAGAGATGCTTTCCGACTTCGGGTGGCTAACGAGCTGTGTTTTGTACAACACTAAGGATCTTAATCTGATCAAATAGTGGTGCTGAAAAGCTCCCTTGGTTTTTAATATGATGATCTAATGCTAGGAAATTGCAGCCCCCTGTTATTATACATGGATCAAGACATTCCATTCTGGGCATGGACGGTCACCTCTGCAGACCTTATTCTCTCGCTGCACATCAGAAAAATCTCAGGGCCACAGGAACAAGTTTAAATGTCTTTATTTTGTCCATCAGCTTTCCTTCTGCCCATCCCATCCTGAACACATTTTAGTCCAAATCACGGCCTTTATGGAAAAATGAAGGATCCTGTAGTTTCCACTGCAAATCACGTTATCAATAGATAACTAAATAATTCTTTATGAATGACATGAACTACACTTATTTATTTATTTTTAATGATTTTATTTATTTGACAGACAGAGAGAGGAGGAAGCAGGCTCCCCGCTGAGCATGGAGCCCGATGCCGGGCTCGATCCCAGGACCCTGAGATCATGACCTGAGCCGAAGGCAGAGACTTTAACCCACTGAGCCACCCAGGAGCCCCTAGATATATTTTTAAGTGCTGTTTTGTTCAGAAGCTTTCCAGTCACCTTAGGCTTTTAAAATTCTTTATCTGTAGATGTTGGGGCCAGTACACACTGATCATAGTGGGTCTTCATCGTCCTGATTAGAAAGTACTCAGGTGTTTTCTGAAATCTCACATAACTCAGGGGTAAGAGTCAGCTTTTGGTTTTAAGTCCCTACCGTGCCTCCATTAGCTTCTTCGTCAGTCCATCCCTTCCAGCCATTCCTAGCAGTTCTTGTCCCCAGGTATTTTTAGTGTCCGGTAGGATTCCTGCTTCTGATCATTGCAAAAACTCTTTCACTTTATCCATCATCTGGGTGATAAACACGCTAACATACTGAATGTTACTACAACATGTTTAGTTAGTTAGATTTTTTTAGTTAGATCCAATAGAGTCCTATTAAAGCAGATTATGATCATAAATCATGTCAATCTTCCTTTTTGAAAACCAGCTTACCTGAGAGCAGCTAAATATGTCCTAATTGAAACAAATCCAACACAGAGGTTTTTACCTAGTGAGTTTATAAACTGGCTCCCCACCTTCCTCCAAAGCTTATTCTCTCTTTTAATCCTATAGTAGATTTTTGTGTTTTTTTGGTAGCTTAAAAAGACTTCCTTGGTGTGTCATGTACAGAAGAGGAATTTTTCTTGTAAAATAGAACTAACCTTAGCATCTCTAAGAAATTAAATGATTTTGTTTCTCAAGTTCCACATATGAATGAGTTCATATGGTTTTTGTCTTGCTCTGACAGACTTATTTCTCTTAGCATAATACACTCTAGTAGAAAGAACAAAATTGAATTTTTTTTTTTTTGCCATTTTGCTATATAATTTAGATGGTTTGGGATTTTTTTAAACCCTCATATTCTTAGTATTTAAATGCAAGCTTTCTCTTTTAGCAAACCCAACATTACATTAGAACACTGATACAATTAAGGAAATAAATAACATGGTTGAACATGGTTGAATTATGTAGATAGATCTTGGGCATCAAAGACAGGTTTTCTTTCTTTTCCAGTTCTTCGAGGTGGGTTTTTTTTTTTCCCTCTATTACAAAGAGAAAGAGAACTTAAGTAAAAATTGGAGGTTGTTGCAGCTGTTAAAAGCTCTCCGAAGCCCATTGAGCAAGAACAGAGCTGTTGAATAATGCAGACAAGATAATGAACAGCAGACAAATGATCCCAGGAGGTCTCCCGCTGGGTAAAGGGAGTTTATACTTAGAGGCTAGATTTATTATCCTAACATCCTTTCTGGTGACCTCAAATTTATTGGAAATACCTGTGACATTTATAAACTCTGGGCTCTTCCCCTTCAACCAAAGCCAAACTTGCATTTCTACTGCAGCTCCTTGAAGGTACAGAGCAAAGTTTTAATACCCCAAACTTCCTCTTTGAAAGAGGAAAACAGACTTAACTAATCTTATAAAGAGAAAAGAACAGGAAATGCGACGTGGCTCCCTAGGCCAAAGGAAAGCCTTTTCCAGTTCTTTTCTCTTCGATAGAAGGTTTTCTTATTTACTAGAAATTGCCAATACATTTTATATCCTAACTAGGTTTGATAATGCAGCCCTTCAGAGGTGCAATCTATGCCTGGCCACATTTGGGCCATTTTCTAACAAAGACAAAATTGTGGGATATATAGTATTGTGGAATTATATATCATCTTGGTTTTAAAATGAGCATTCCTACAGACAGCTCTTAATGCAAATTCTTTGAATGTTATTCATCAAATTTTATTTTATACAATCTCACAGTCAAGTTCAGTGTGAACTTTAATTGAAGGAATCATTCCATAAAGGAACATATAATGTCTGTGTGTTAATTTAAGATAGCAAAATTCTGAAGATCATTGTTGTTTGAAAGATATGACTATAAATATTTATTTACATTTGTATCCATTATTTCAGTCATATTAAGAGAAAGTGGGAATTTTTTTTTAAAGATTTTATTTATTTATTTGACAGAGAGAAATCACAAGTAGATGGAGAGGCAGGCAGAGAGAGAGAGGGAAACAGGCTCCCTGCTGAGCAGAGAGCCCGATGCAGGACTCGATCCCAGGACCCTGAGATCATGACCTGAGCCAAAGGCAGCGGCTTAACCCACTGAGCCACCCAGGCGCCCCAGAAAGTGGGAATTTTTAAGTTAGTGTTAAATAACAATGTTTAAACCATCAAAAATCTTGGGGGTGGGACATTTGTACATGCAAATAAATGAAGTGGAAAGGTTTTGGTTTGCAAAAGAGATTGAAGTGAATGAGATGAAATGTAAACTTGGGGTAGGTAAGTGTTTTCTGCATCCTCCTAAGAAATGCTGAAAGAGAAAAATTGTGGTGGTGTCTTGCAGAAGACTGTTGGAGGGTGTGGGATTCTTTTTTAAAAATATTTTATTTATTTATTTATTTGAGAGTGAGACAGAGAACATGAGCAGGGTTTGGGGCAGGAGAGGCAGAAGGAAAAGAAGGAGAAGCAGACTCCCCACTGACCAAGGAGCCCAACAGAGGGTTCATTCCCAGGACCCTGGGATCATGACCTCATCTGAAGTCAGATGCTTAAACAACTGAGCCACCCAGGCACCCCAGAGGGAGTGGGATTCTTTTTTTTTTTTTTAAAGATTTTATTTATTTATTCCACAGACAGAGATCACAAGTAGGCAGAGAAGCAGGCAGAGAGAGAGAAGGAAGCAGGCTTCCTGCCAAGCAGAGAGCCTGATGTGGGGCTCGATCCCAGGACCCTGGGATCATGACCTGAGCTGAAGGCAGAGGCCTTAACCCACTGAACCACCCAGGCACCCCGGGAGTGGGATTCTTAATAACAATTAAGTGAATTAAACTTATTAGAGTTGAGATAACATGTTTTCCTTTATAGCGTGGTAGGTGTTGAAAAACATGTGAATGGCTTAAGTAAGTACATGGCTTTCAATGCCTAGCAAATAGTACCATAATATAACAGAGCCCACATCTACATGAATCCTTTCGTCCTTTCTTTTTTCCTCTCTTTTTTTTTTTTGACTTCTATAATGATGGAATTCTGAATTCCTGACCAGTTGATGTCTAATTATTTGAATGGCGTTAATGAATTGATTGGATTGACCACTTGCCATCGTCTTGAGAGTAACACAATAATTTCTGAATAGTCAAACTAGCAATGCACATAAATCTAATCATAGACATTCAGCAGCAAATTGTATGAAGAGATATAATTAAGCCTCTAGAAGTATGTTATGTATACCGTGTATATTCCTGCTAATTAAGTAAAGTGGTAAGGGGCTCCTGGGTGGCTCAGAAGATTGAGTGGCTGCCTTCAGCTCAGGTCATGGTTGCAGGGTCCTGGGATCAAGCCCCACATTGGGTTCCCTGCTCAGTGGGGAGCCTGTCTCTCCCTCTCCCTGCCACTCTGCCTACTTGTGCTCTCTCTCTCTCTCTGCGTGTTTCAAATAAATAAATAAATAAATCTCTTAAAAACAAACAAATACATAAATAAAATGGTAAAATAGAAAAACATTAAATATGCCTTGAAGCTTAAAAATTGTATAAACTCATTCATCTATTCATCCTTCAGTAATTGTTTGGCACCTACTATGAACAGGCACTGTTTTAGACAACAGGGTTTCTACAGTGAGGAAAATTAACAGAATCCTGCTCTCATGGAACTTATATTTTAGAGAGAGAAAGGACAATAAATATGTGCGTGTAAAATGGACATTCATTCAGTCAATCGACAAACACTTGTCACATAACCACTCAGTGCTGAGTACTGGAGATGGAAGAACAAAATAACATCACTGCTCTTGGGGAGTTCATAATCTCTTGGGGAAACAGATAGCTAGCCAAGAGCATTATAATATTTTGTTAATGGTACATCTAAGATAAGACTTCCAGTTAAATATGGTAAATTAAACATGTATATTTATTTTATCTTCCTCCTTCTTGGTACCTCAAGAAAATGATAGTAAAGAATGCATAAACTCAAGAGCAAAGAGAACAGGAGGGAAAAGATAGAAGAGATAACAAGGGTTTTTTTTTTGAAATTGAAGAGAGGATAGATAACAAGTGCTAATTGATTTAGCCCAGAGAAAAGCTGGAATCCGAAGTCAGGGATGGAAACCTCCCAAAAGCAGGGAAAGCCCAGCAGGGCACCCTGAAGGGGTCACGCAATAGGAACCTCTAATTGGATTGTTTGCCTTCTTATTGAGTTGTGAGAGTTCTTTGTATATTCTGGAAACAAACCCTTTGTCAAATATGTGTTGTGAATATTCTCTCCTAGTGGGTGTCTTGTCTTTTCATTTCCTTTAACTGTGTTTTTGGAAGAGCAGAGGTTTTAGTTCTGATGAGGTCTATTTACATATTTTTTCTCTTTTGTTTTTTGCTCTTTTCATAAAGAAATCTTTATGTATCCCCATGTTGCACAGATTTTATCCTGTTTTCTGCCAAGCATTTAATAGTTTTACCTCATACCCCTTAGAACAGGAATGTTTGTTACCATACTCCCTAGCCTTATATGGTCTTGAGCACTTGAAATCTGACTAGTCTAAATTGAGACGGGAATCCTGAAAACGTAAAATACAAGACAAAGAGAAGATTGAATATCTCACTAAAGTTTTAATATTGATTACATATTGAAATGACAATATATTTGTAAACTAGGTTAAATAAATAATACTGATAAAATTAATTTACTTTATTTTAAAACTTAAAAAAATGTAATCAGAACACTTAAAATTACATATGAGGCTCACATTTATGGTAAAAATCATTTTCTACTGGGCAGGGATGATTTAGACACCCTTCCTTTCACTTATCACATCTTTTATTCTGACCCCAAGTAGCCAGACAACTAACTATTCCTCTACCATACTGGTAGAAGGCAGTATGTTTCACAACAAAGAGCTTGAATCAGAAAAGCTTCAGACTTAGGAACATCAAGGCCAACTATGGGCTGGAATGAGGTGTTAAATTGAAAATAGAGGAATCAAGAAAATTTGACATATGCAACAACAAGCTCCTTAATTCTTTTCCCATGCTAGATTTGTGAATACTGGCATACAGGTATATTCCCCCAAACAGAATGCTGGAGAATTTTTGTCTGCGGAACCAAACTTGACCAAGGGGAAAAAACTTATATATACTGATACTTGTGAGTCCTCACATCTACGCAAATCCTGATCGTAGGTCAGTGAAATCCCAAGCTCCACACACTCATATAGAAATTATACTTATCATTTTAAAGACTCAGTTTGGACAGTAAGAGATCATCAGACATTTGAGGAAAGCCCCAAAATGAAAGCCAGAGAACAGAATAAAAAGAAATCAGATGGCATAAAAGAAATTTGCTGGCAGAAAGAGTATTCGAAGAACTCCATAATTATTTTCTTCAGAGAAATAGAAGATATTACTCTCATGAAACAAGAACAGGAGGCTATAAAAGGAAACATTCTGTCAGTAAGAATATTAAAAATTAAAAGCATAGAAAAGATTAAAAATTCAAAGAAGTGTTTGAAGGTAAATCTAAGGAAACATTCTAGATGGTAAAACAAAGAGAGAAAAGAAAAAAAAAGCATCAATCTATGTGGCCCAATATTTATGTAACTTTTAAGCACTTCTTAAAAGAAAAGAGAAAAGAAATGGGATGAAATCATCAAATAAATACGTTTTTAAATTCCTAGACCTAAAGAATGTAAGTCCAGACTGAAAAATCTACTGAAGATTTAGCACGCAAATGAAAAAAGACCCACTTATTCCACCTCAAAGCACATAATTGTGAAATTCCAGTACATGAAAAAGAAAATTCTGAAAGCTATTGAATGTAACCAAACAAAAAACAACTCAGAAAGGATCAATTATTAGGGTGTCATTGAATTTAACACTGAAACATTGGAAACTAGAAGACAATGGAGGAATGTCTTTAAAATCCTGAGGAAAAATGGCTTCCAGTTTGGATTTCAATACCCAGAAAAACTATCCATCAAGTGAGGGGGGTGGAGGGGATTTAAAGATATTGGAAGTTTCCCAAATTTATTCTCATGCACCCTTTCTCAGGAAGCTCTCAGATGATATATTCCAGTAGAAGAAGAAAGCAAACCAAGAAAGAAAGAGTATGGGATTTTAAGGAAAAAAAAAAAAAAAAGGAGGATATAAGACCTAGAAGGGTAAAAGGGATCTCAGGATGACAGTGGAAAAAGATTCTCAGGATGACAATTGTGCAGCAGGAGAAGATTGAGCTCCAGGAGGGACATAACTCAGGGAAAAAAAAAAAGATAAACTATATATCTGATATATTTGGGCATATCAAAAGGTTTGGGAATGAACTAGTAATTGACCCAAAGAAAGGAACGAAATATGGACAGAAAATGATGTAATCATAAGTTTAGGAGGAAAAGGCATGCAAGATAGGAAAGGTATTACAGTATTTGATGTACTCCACTGTGAATAATACTTATGTAGTTATCATGTAAACACAGAATATTTATCTAATAAAAACAGGGTGATATTTAATTTGTTTAGGTAAAGGAATAAAAATATATTTGGAGGGGTAGTAGTGTGTATAAGAAACAAAACTTATGGACTGTCAGTAGATGATACCTAAAGACTGAGATATTAGAAGAATGAGCTAAAGACATTGAAATGATTATCACTGGAAAAGTCTACCCATTGTTATCTATGGTCTATTTAAGTAAACTCTTGGGGCCAGAGTAGGAGAATGGAAAAGGATGAAGAGTGAATCTAGAAGAGAAAAGAGAAGATACCAGGTATAGGAAACTTCAGAGAAGAATGGGAAAGATGATTTTTAAAAGTAAGTCATAATAATGGGGTGCCTGGGTGCCTGGGTGGTTCAGTCGGTTAAGTGTCTGACTCTTGATTTCAGCTCAGATCATGGTCTCAGGTTTGTGAGATCGAACCCCACATCAGGGCTCCTTGCTCACTGGGAAGTTTGCTTGAGATTCTATCTCTCTGTCTACCTTTGCATCTCCCCTTATTCATACTCTAAAATAAATAAAATAAAAAATAAAAATTAGAAAAATGAGTCATCAAAGGAAATACTAAAATAATCAGAATTCTTAATCCTAGAGGACAAAACTGTTGATAAGAATTCCAGAATATGAAGTTTCTAGATTAGAAAATACCTATTGAGGTATTTGAGTTTGAGGTATTGAGTTCGAAAGAAAAATCAGAGAAAATAATTTTTAATAACTTAGAATATAATGAAATAGGTCTTAACTCTATATGAGATAACATAAACATCTAAGTCAGCAAGCCTCATTAAACACTGAATGATTGGGAAGGGGTTGGAGATTTTATCATAATACTGATCAATTTCTCTGAGACTTTTTACATCTTTCCCCTTTTAAAGGCAAGATGGGTATATCAAATAATTCTTTTTTTTTTTTAAAGATTTTATTTATTTATTTGACAGACAGAGAGGCAGGCAGAGAGAGGGGTGGGGGAAGCAGGCTCGCTGCTGAGCAGAGAGCCCGATACGGGACTAGATCCCAGGACCCTGGGATCACGACCTGAGCCGAAGGCAGAGGCTTTAATCCACTGAGCCACCCAGGTGCCCCTATCAAATTATTCTTGCAGAAAATTTTTTCAGTGTGTAGTTAAGTTAAAAGCCATAGTATTTTTTGAGGCATTTATAATATTATTAGTTCTATTAGTTTTCTGTTGTTATGTAATCAATTACCATAGACTTAGTGGCTTAAGACAACACATACTCCTTATGTCACAGTTTCTATAGATTTCTATAGAACAGAGACTCTGTTCAGGGTCTCACAAGACAGCATTCAAGGTGTCAGATGGGCTGTATTCTCATTTGGAGTTCAACTGGGGAAGATTTTGCCTGCAAGCTCATTCTGATGTTACCAGAATTTATTTCCATGTGGATGCATGACTGAGGACCCCAAGATTTTGATAGCTGTTGGCTGGAGGTCACTTTCAGATCCTAAAAGCTAACTCAAGTTCCTCAATATGGCTGTTTACCTCATCAGGCCAGGAAGGAGAATCATTCCCTTGAGTCTGCTAGTCCGCTAGTCTGCTAAGACTTATTCCCTTGATGCTAAGACTCATTCCCTTGAGTCTTATGTAACATAACATAATCACTGGAGGTCTAGCCCATCACGCTTGCCATACTCTGTTAGAAGCAGGTCATATGTCCTACCTGAACTCAAGGGGAGGAGATTACATGAAGGCCTGGGTGCCAGGACGTGGGAAATCAGTGGGGGCCTCTGTAGGAGCATCTTCCAGTGAGGTGTATGAAAAATAGAGGAAAAGTTAACATTTGTTAACCCTTGGTGTATGACTATGGTGTTTAACGCAATAGTTTCTCTACTCATACAGATTGCAAATATTTTAAAGATTATTTGACAGACAGAGATCACAAGTAGGCAGAGAGACAGGCAGAGAGAGAGGGGGAAGCAGGCTCCCTGCCGAGCAGAGAGCCCGATGCGGGGCTCGATCCAAGGACCCTGGGATCATGACCTGAGCTGAAGGCAGAGGCTTTAACCCACGAAGCGAGCCACCCAGGTGCCCCAGATTGCAAATATTTTAAAGTCAAAATGTGGTTTATTGACAAACCACTCAGAAATCCACTTTACTCTGTTTTCATGGTCCATCTGACCTACAGTGCAGTAGAAACCAGTTCGGTGGTTGTGCGTGGCCTCTATCTGATTTTGCACGCCTAGCATGGTGCCTGACTCATAGAAACTTAACAACGAGCAACTGATGACCAGAAGAATTCCCTAAAATGTTTCAAAAATCACTTATATATCTACAAATTCTTCTCCAGCCAAATCTGCCATACAGCTAACTGCCATACAGTTAGTGTTCTGTCATTCCAGTACTAATAAGAAAAACGAAAATGTATTGAATGCTTACTCTGTCCCAAATAGTGGTCAGCGTGCTGTACTGTACATGTTCTTAACCTTGCTAAGAAGGTAAGTATATGTTTTAAGAACTATGAGTCCCTCCTTCAATCCTACGGTGGTAAGTTTTATAATCAGCAGATCTGCATTTATCCTCGGACAACTTCCTTCACCAGAACAACGGGCTCTTTCTTGCAAGGTGCTACCCGTGAGGGGAGCTCTAACGTCCACATCAAAACATCTTTTTTCTTTGACCTCAGGTGTTCAACAGGTCTTTGCCCGTTGCACAAAAAGTAGCTTTTCGCATTTAAAACAGGCACGATTATTTTATGCAGATCTTAAAATGTATTTATAAATAATCATGCATTCAAACATATTAAGTCATTTAGAACTGTAATTAGTCATTGTCAAGTCCCGGCAAACAGCAGGATTCTAATTGGAAAGCAGTGTTTGCCCTCCTTGTGCCTCAATGAAACTTTCAGAGAAGGACAGCATGTGCTTCTTAATCTGTTTTTCTAACAGCTAGTAGCAAATCAATGAAGATGAGGCGGGTGGGTATGATAAATTAATATGCACACTGACAACTTATAACCGCGCAATTGCTTAGGGAATTACTATGCGACTATCTCCAAGTAATTATATGTTTTAAATGATTTATCTCAATTTGTTAACAATACACCCCTAAAATGGAAATAAAAAGGGAGAAAATGCAAATAGCATGTTATACCAACTTTATGTTGAACTTATTAAAAGGTTGCCCTTTTAATGAAGAATTTAATGAATTAAGAGGCTTGTTATGAATAAGCATTCTTACTACTTGTTAAGTATTTGTCGCCACAGACCTGTCATAGTTATTCTAATTATGATTAATACCTTATCTTGAATTCCATCTCCATTCACGTTTCAGTAACAAATGTAACTTTTATTATCTGATCAAGGTTCATGAAAACAGGGTGATTTGCCTATGACCTTATATTTTATTCATTTTTACATTCATATTGAACAGATTTCTCTGAAAGTTAACCTTATGAATCTTTTAATTTTTAAAGTGCATTTTATCCCTGACGTGCTTTTCAACCCTTTATGCTGCTTCAAATCATGGTTGTGTACTCAAGACAAATGAAAAATCCCAACATTTTGATTATCTTCATGTATACTTAGAAGCTGCTACTTTGAGATATTGTTTAAAAATATTTTCTTCTGCTATGGAAAGAAGACTTTAATTCTCAAGTTTTGCTAATCTTCTCAGTATGGAAGACACAGGCTTATGAAGTCAGAAAATCATGCATGAGAATGCAAGGTCTGATTTTTATTGTAGTCTATGTACTTAAAATGAGGCAAAAATGGAGGGTTTTTTTGTGGTTTACTATAATGCACAATCCATATTAAAGTATGTATTACATATCTCTTTTTTAGTTCTTTCTTTTTGTCCTTTAATCCACCCCCCTTTTGTTAACTTGTCTTCCTTTTCTTCTGTTTTGTCCTATTTCTGTCCGCATTTATTCCGTCTATTAATTTCTTCTCCATCTTTATTTTATTCCCTTCTCTGTAACTATCCTCTGTCCCCGTTCTACAGATGCGTGCTTACCATTTCCTTCCTCCTCTTTGTACTATTTCCCTCTACCCTTTGCTTTCTAACCACCCCCTCCCCATTCACCTCCCTCTAGGGAGCTGGAGCTCTCCACCTGCGTAAAAGGCAGGCTACAAGCCATCTTTGCATTTGATTGTTGTGGTTCTAAGGGTCCTCGATTCTTTACACCACCAGGTCTTAAAAACTCTGGAAGGAATAAAAGTAATATTTTTCTTTTCTACCCTTTTATTAAACTAAGAGAGGCTCTCTACAAGAGTATAATGTGCCACGTTAACTAGTAAGCTCTCCGGAATCACCGTGAAAATGAAGCCAATTAGTTTTTGGCAAATAAAAAATAAGAATAATAGGATCAACGGCCTATAAGGAAGCCAGATCATTTATCAAACATGAAGTCTGCTCTCCGAAGGGCTGGGTATCACTGAGGGGCAGCTCCTTGAGTGGGAGCAAGCTCTCTGGTCCCCAGAGTCCCTGGTTCGTTCTCAGTCTCTTGTGTTGATGAGGAACACTCAACACACACCCAGCATCGAGGCATTTGCAGTAAGCCAGGTAACACGAGCCAAGTGTATGCAAATCAGAAATGAACCCTCTCCTGAGGTCTTCCAAATCACTCAATTCTTGAAGCAATTAGCAGGTAGTCTATTTCCCCTTAAACTGGATGCATTTACATTTTCTTCATCATTTGAAGCATGTCTCCACACATTTCAGTTTCTCCATTATAAGCAGAGATAAGTACTATGCACTTATTGTCGAATCCACTGGAATAAAGTCAAACACTTGTGGTATGCAATATTCTAATGTTGTAAAGATCTGATGAGTTTTCCCTTCAAAAAAAAAAAAATACCACAAAACAGACTATGTTTTAATTACATTTTCTCAGAGGTATCTGGGGGAAGGAAGGTCATGTGTTTAAGAGTGTTTAATGTACTTAAAAATTACATCTTCTAGCAGTCTCCAGTACAGATTTAATAGGTCTGATCTTTTGAAATGAATCCTATATCATATTTATGATGATGTCTTATTCGAGAAACGAGGCTAAATCTAATGAGAGGTGATTCCTTTGCGGGGAGTGACAATTACATCACTTGAACCAACACGTCAACAGCGATCTCTTCTTGCTGACAATAAACTAGTTGCTTTGGAAATAAATTTCATGGGTTTTTTTCTTTTTTTCATTTGATGTTTTAATCTCAGGTTTTTGGTTGTCATTTGTGAACAGGCCAGAGCTGACTTAGGTGTGCTCATAATCACAGAATACAGAGGAAACAGTTGAAAGCCAGAGATAAACCAGCATTTCTCATTCACCATCACTTTCAACTTCTCTAAACACCAAATCTTTCCTCTAAATCCAAATAAGTGAACAGAACTACTAAATATGGAGCCTCTAGTACATGGCAGACTTTGCTACAACGGACCTGCCTTTTTCAAATTCTGGTATTTCTTCTACAAATCCATGGTAGTAAGGGCTAGTAAACCTGAAGTAGCTACGTACCAAAAGCAAGGAAACATGGCCAAGGCCTACGTGCTTCATGACCTTCTGGGAAATACTATAAAAATCTGATTTAGCATTGTGTAGTTCCAGATTTTTGTGTCTTTAATACCAGAAAGACTTAAAAAGCTAACTCTTTGTTCGAGGAAAAGGGTAACAGGAAGCATAAATCACAGTTCCAGTTGGGCCAAATTGACAGAGTACAAAGCCACCAGGGTTGGTAAAATACTCACTAGTCAATGAACAATGTTGAGACAACTGGCCAGACCAATGGAAATTTAAAAACTCAAAATCCTCATCTAATTTCTAATATCAACATAATTCTAGATGGACATGTTGAATCACAAAAGCAAAACGTGTTCCTCCTACCTCCTAGGTATTTTGATTTTAAAAATGGGACTTCAAATCATGAGTTTTTAAAAATTTCTATGAAGATTTTAATAAAACTGCAGAAAACATTAAGTAAAAGAATGCTTATGTCTTGTCTAAATATTACAAAAGAAATAGAAGGAGCCTGCCCCATGAGTCATGTGCCTACAAGATGGCTATCTTTGATGCTGGCCATAGAAAGATGTTAAAATGTTGTCCTGCCCTCAGACACAAACAGACATTTCTCCAAAGATGACATACAAATGGCCAAAAGACACACAAAAAAATGATCACCATCACTTGGCATCAGGAAAATACAAATCAAAACCATAATGAGATACCCCCTCACACCAGTCAGAATGACTAATATTAACGAGTCAGGGAACAACAAATGTTGGTGAGGATGTGGAGAAAGAGGAACCCTCCTGCACTGTTGGTGGGGATGCAAGCTGGTGTAGCCACTGTGGAAAACAGTGTGGAGATTCCTCAAGAAATTAAAAATAGAAGTACCGCGTGACCCAGAAATTACATTACTAGATGTTTAGTCCAAAAATACAAATGTAATGATCCGAAGGGCTGCATACACCCTGATGTTTATAGCAGCAATGTCAACAATAGCCAAACTATGGAAAGAGCCCAGATGTCCACTGATAGAGGAATGGATAAAGATGTGGTGTATATATACAAGGGAATATTCCTCAGCCATCAGAAAGGATGCATACCTACCATTGACATTGACATGGATGGAACTGGAGGGGATTCTGCTGAGCGAAATAAGTCAACCACAGAAAGACAATTATCACATGGCTTCACTCATATGTGGAATATAAGAGATAGGGTAGAGTATGATAAGGTAAGGGAGGGAAAACCGAATAGGGAGAATCAGAGAGGGTGATAATCCATGAGAGACTCTTAACTATAGGAAACAAACAGGATTGCTGGAGGGGAGGTGGGCATTAAGGAGGGCATGTGATGTGAAGAGCAGTGGGTGTTATACACAAGTGATGAATTTTTGAACTCTGCGGCTGGAACTAATGATGTTGGCTAATTGAATTTAAATTTTTAAAAAAATGTTGGTCTGCTCTAAAAGCAGATTTTCAAGTGTGATAAAGTGTGATACAAACAGTATGTCCCATGTAGTTTGGAAACAGTATTTCCCATGTGGTTTAGTGACTTCAGGTGATACTACATAGAGCAGACCTCTTCCGGTCAGGCCCTCCCCAAAACTGGCTTAATGATTTCTGAAGAGTTCATAAGACACCTCATAAAAGATGAACTGATTGATCACCTGATTGTTTGATATTATGTGTAGGTTTCAACAAAAACTCTTACGGTGGGGGTGCCTGGGTGGCTCAGTCATTAAGCGTCTGCCTTTGGCTCAGGTCATGATCCAGGGTCCTGGGATTCAGCCCCGCCTGGGGCTCCCTGCTCAGCAGGAAGCCTGCTTCTCCCTCTCCCACTCCCCCTGCTGTGTTCCTTCTCTCGCTGTGTCTCTGTCAAATAAATAAATAAAATCTTCAAAAAAACAAAACGAAACAAAACTCTTACAGTGTGGAAAAAAAAAAATTCTTGTCTTGGAATCAGACTGCTTCAGAACTAAAAAAAAAAGTGCCATGAGAAAAATGGCAGCCAAGTTAAACAGGACTTTTTCTATTTTTTTGCTAAAACTGTGACCTCTTTGGGATTTGCCTTTAATTTTGCAAGTTCAAATGGTCTTTGAGCTTTAAAACCTTTTGCCTTGAGAAAGAGGGGCTTAATTAGTGATGGCATTTAATGTGCTTCAGAGTGTGTAAAAATCATGGACAATTTATGGGGCACTGGGTGGCTCAGTGGGTTAAGCCTCTGACTTTGGCTCAGGTCATGATCTCAGGGTCCTGGGATTGAGCCCTTCATCTGGCTCTCTGCTTGGCGGGGAGCCTGCTTCCTTCTCTCTCTCTGCCTGCCTCTCTGCTCACTTGTGATCTCTCTCTCTTTGTCCAATAAATAAATAAAATCTTTTAAAAAAATTTTAAAAATAGGGCTCCTGGGTGGCTCAGTGGGTTAAGCCACTGCCTTCAGCTCAGGTCATGATCTCAGGGTCCTGGGATCGAGTCCCGCATCGGGCTCTCTGCTCGGCAGGGAGCCTGCCTCCCTCTCTCTCTCTCTCTGCTTGCCTCTCCGTCTACTTGTGATCTCTCTCTCTGTCAAATAAATAAATAAAATCTTTAAAAAAATTTAAAAATAAAAATCATGGACAATTTAGATAGGAGTAATTTACAGTATGATGTGCAAAGCACCTGTGCTTGCTTCGGCAGCACATATACTAAAATTGATGTGCAAAGCACCTGACAAAGAGCTAGTCCCCAGAACAAGTCTGTAGGTGCAGAGGAGATGGGCATTATTAGGTCACCACTGAGTCCTGCTGGTGCTAGTAAGTGAAATCCTAAGTATTCTTTTTTTAATATATGTTTCTATTTATCATACCTGGTTAAATAAAATTAGTAGCTGTAAAGCAAGATTTGTGAAGATATTGAAATACAAGATGTGCAAAATGCAATGTTACAGCAGAAACCTTGTATCTTGTATAAGTGACATAGTTTTTGGATTGGTTTTATAATATTTAATAATAGCACATATATCACAAGATACATTAGAGCCTAAAAATTATGTCTGAAGCTTAAGTTATAATTTTCCTTTTTTTTAAATTTAAAACCAATTAGCCCAAGTAGTCTATGTCCAACTGCCTTTGCTGGGAGGATATTAGCTTGACCGACATCCCACTGGACTGACATGAGGCATTAGCATAATATGGACTTGATAAGAGCAGAATTGCAAGTCAAAGTATATCTTATCTTTTTTTTCTTTTTCTTTTTATTAAAGAGCCAAGTGGATGCTTACTTTGGAAAAAAAATAGCATTGATGTATTACTAGAATGTTATAACTCTATACCTTAGTCTTTTACTAATAAAACATTTACATCAAATATTTGCTTTAAAGTAGGATTCTAGATTGTTACCACAAATTTATAACAGCATGCTATATGCTTTAACTTACTCCCTTTTTAAAGCTAAAAACCTTTGATTTAGTGATACTAATACCCTATTGAGATGAATTGTGAATAAAGAATTAAAAAGTGGAAAAAATTAAAAAAACAAAAAACCAAGGCAATGCCTGCTTTTTGTAAATGCGAACACTGAAAATAAATTTTCTCTTATTAAAATGCAAATTTAGGAAGGTTTTTGTTTAATTTTGTAGATCTCCATTTGAAAAGTGAAATTAGGATAGCTCCTTTTAAATTTTTTATTAGAAGCCTCTTTCCCATAAGTATTGATATTTTATCTGTAAATTCTTCACTGCCCATTAAAATTTTTTAAATTCTTAATTGAAGTATACTTGACATATAATGTTAGTTTCAGGCATACAACCTAGTAATTCAACAATTCTACATGACAAAATGCTTACCATGGTAAAGGTATCACAATATTATTAGCCATGTTCCTGATGCTGTACTTTTCATCCCCATGACTTATTTAAAGTATATCTTATTTTTTACTGTATTCAGTTTTACCATTGCAAAAGAAAAAAAAAATGTCCTGCAGGCTGTAGGCAGTTGGAAAAGTGTTACTGGAAAAGGAAACAGAGTAAAAATATCCTATAGTACACCATGGGACAGAAATAAACATTTCATTTTTTAATGAATTCTATTTTAATATTTCTACTGTATTTAAGTTCTCCTTTTAAAAAGTTTTGCATTTGTATATCTTAAGAATGTGCAATAATTTAACTTGAAAGAATTTTAACTCTAATAAAGAGTTTTTTAAAAGAATTCAAATAAATTGCTATATCAAAAGATAGAAATGTCATAACATACTGTTATATTTTCTCACACATACTACTTATTTAATTAGTTCTACTATTAATCACTTCTCATTACACTAACAAGGCTTATTGCTGTTTTATTTTTAAATAACAGCATTTATTTAGTATAGATGTAAATGATACCGAATATATAATTTTAAATAAATATCTATTTGTCATATTCTTATGTTGAAGTATTAAGTCATGGGGATGAAAAAAAGCATAGTATATTTACATATACTTATTTATTATATATTATGCTATTATGTTTGAGGGGTTTAAAAAAATCTAGGTATCTGTGCCCTGGGTTAGCTCTCTTAAAAAGTTACTCACCCTCCTAGCCAGAATTCCTACTTGTCCATTCAGGGCTCCCAGAATGCATGACCCAATATAGAGATACAGGTAGAAGCTGCCTTTCCTTCTACGACCTAGACTTGGAAATCACACATTGTCACTTCTGCTGAGAAGAATCAGACTACCTTATGATAACAGGAGTGTCACATTGTAAATATATTTTAAAACTACCACCAAATATGGAGAATACAGTCATTCATCCATGTTTGGTAGGCAAATAAAGTGATACACTGTTTTTGGAAAACAACTTGGAAATGTCTACCAAAATGAAAAGTAACTCTATTTCTAGGAGCTTAGGGTATGAATAGACTCACACACAAAAAATGCCATATATATTCATTTGAGGTTTCTCTACCCTACCCTGAGTTTTGATTTTGAGAATATTCAAAACTGCAGAAACTCTTGTGGAAGACTAGACATGGGAATGAATTATTTGACACTCTTCTCATTGAGACCAAAGATATTTTTCCCCTTCCTTTGAATCTGAGCTATTGAGACAGCTTTGGGCAGAAGAAAATGGAAAATATTACCCTATAGCCGTCTGGGCCTAGCTTTTAAGAGGAATGGTTATTGCTGGTATGGTTTCTTGAAGCTTTGAGCCATCACGTAAGTTCAACTAACTACCCTGGTGGGGAGACAATGCAAAGAGAACTTGGGACTACATGGAGAGGCAGAGGGTTCCAGCAAAATCCAGCCTTTCATCCATTCCCACCAGTCATGGTTTGGATTCTCAGGAACAGCCCATCCATCAGCTGAAAGCCACAGAGGGACTCCGGGTAATGCCACATAGAGAACAATCATCCATCTAAGCCCTTCCCAAATTCCTGATCCACAAGATGGTGAAATATAATAGGGTGTTGATTTTTTATTATTTTTTTTTTTTTTTAGCGACTAAGGTTAGGATTGGTATGATACGCAACAATAAATAGAACAGCTCCATACACTTTACTCATTTTGTCCCATTTGTGCTCTCTCCATCTCTGTCTCTCTTTCACACACACACACACGCACATACTATACTGTCTCTCTCTTTTTGCCTGAATCATTTGAAAGTAACTTGCAAATATCACAACCCTTCAACTGTAAATATTTCAGCGTGAATCCTTCATAATCATACCATTATCATTCTCAAGATATTTAAGATAAATGCAGTAATAGTATATAATAGAGTGTTCACATTCAGATTTCACCAATTACTCTGATAATGTCTTTATATAGCCTTTTTAAAAATCTAGAATCCAAAGATTACCCATAGCATTTAGTTGTCATTTTTTTTAAGTCTTGTTTTAATCTAGTACAATAAGCTCCTGCCTTTTTTGTCTTTCATATTACTGATAATTTTGAGGAGTTCAGAGCAGTTGTCTTGCAGAACCTTCAACCATCTGGATTTGAAAATTTATTTTCTCATGATTATGTTAGGGTTAAACATTGGTTGTAGTTTTGCAGTTTGGGGTGATATGCACTTCCCATTATATCACATGAGGAGACACATCATAACAGCTTGCCCCATCGTGGATAATGCCAATTTGATGACTTCATTAAGGTGACGTGCACAGGATTTCTCCATTGTAAAGATATAAATTTCCCTTTATAATTAATAAGGATTCTGTAACATCACACTTTGAGACTGCGTGACTATCATATTCCCTGACAACTTTTCATCATGTTTTTTTTTTAAGATTTTATTTATTTATTTGAGAGAGAGAGAGAATGAGAGAGTGCATGAGTGAAGGGAGGGGCAGAGGGGGAGTGAGAGGGAGAAGCAGACTCCCTGCGGACTCAAGACCCAGAGATCATGACCTGAGCCAAAGTCAGATGTACACATTGAGAAAGGATGCTCCCCTATTAAGTTAACTAACATAATCATCTCCTCATATATTTACTCTGTTTCATTAGAAGATTTAAATTGGCTGTCTTAGCAGATTTCAATGACAGAAGTACAATGTTATGCACTTTGGTCACCATGTCATCCATCAGACCCTCCAAACGTCATTATTCTTATACCTGAAAGTTTATACCCTTTTCACCAACGTGTCCCTCTTTCCTCCACCCCCACGATAGCCACACTTTTCTACTCTGTTTCTGTAAGCTTTACTTTCTTCAGATTTTAGATTCTACATATAAGTGATATCATGCAGTATTTGTCTTTCTCTGAATCATTTCACTTGAAAAAAATATCATAACACTTTCTTTGGGCCTCCATGCTTTCTGATGAGAAATATGCTGTAATTCTGTTTTTCCCTTCTAGATATGGTGTTACTTTTCTCTAGCTACTTTCAAAAAAATTTATTTTGAATCTTTAAGTTTTCAGAAATTTAATTATGATGTGTCTTAGTGCAGACTCCTTTGGGTTAATCTCGTTGGCATTCACTTAAATTCTTGAAGCTGTGGGTTTATGTCTCTTGCAAAATTTGCCAAGTTTTCATCTTTCATTTCTGTGAGTACTTTTTCAGCTCTTCCCTCTTTCCCCCCTTCTTCCAGAATCTGATGACACAATGCTAGATCTTTTGTTTTAGTACCACAGGACTTTGAGGCTTTGTCTGCTCCTCCAGTCTGTTTCTCTCTGTTCTTTGGAGTTCTAGCTTTCTGTCTACTGGGTTTTTTTTTTTTCCTTCTGTTATCCACTGAATTTTTATTCCAATTGCTATAATCTGAAGTAATCTATTTGGTTCTTCTTATTTTCTTTTTTAAATAACATTTTAAAAAATCTTAAAAGATCTATTTATTTACTTAAGAGAGAGAGAGAGAGCAGGGGGAAGGGCAGTGGGAGAGGGAGGGAAGGCTCAAGCAGACTCCCTGCTGATCATGGAGCCCTACACAAGGCTTGATCCCACAACCCCGAGATCATGATCTGAACCAAAATCAAGAGTCAGATGCTCAACTGACTGGGCCACCCAGCTGCCCCTGGTTCTTCATCATTTTCTATTTCTTTTATTTTTTCCTTTTTTTTTTTTTTAAAGATTTTATTTATTTATTTGACAGACAGAGATCACAAGCAGGCAGAGAGTCAGGCAGAGAGAGAGGGGGAGGCAGGCTTCCTGCAAGCAGGGAGCCCGATGCGGGGCTCGATCCCAGGACCCTGGGATCATGACCTGAGCTGAAGGCAGAGGCTTCAACTCACTGAGCCATCCAGGTGCCCCCATTTTCTATTTCTTCGCTGAAGTTTTCTATGTTTCATTTGTTTCAAGCATGTTTATAATTGCTTATTGAAACATTTTTATCATGGCTGCTTTAAAAGATTTGCCAGATAATTCTATCTCTATTGGCACCTATTGATTACCTTTTCATACAATCTGAGATTTTCCTGCCTCTTGGTATGGTAAGTAGTTTTTAGGTGAAACCTGAACATTTTCATAATGTGTTATAAGACTCAGGATCTTATTTACACCTCTGTTCCAGCTGGCTTTCTCCGGCACTACTCCATCAGAGTGGAAGAGTGAGATGCCTCCTGTCTGTCAGGCGAAGGTCGAAGCCCAGTTCCACTCAGCCTCTCTTGATACCTGAGTTGGAGGGATTGCCTGTGATGCTGGGAGGGGAGGAGAGTTCTGGCCCTTCCCGTGGTCCTCAATGCCACCCCTGGGAGGTGGCCCATTACTGCTGGGTCATGAGAAAATTTCTCACTCTTTACTTCGCATTCTTTGACCTTACCTCATCTGGGAGAGATGAAACATTACCTTACCACCATGTTTGGTGGAATCCAGGCTCTGCGTTTGGTCTCCATGGACATAGCAGAGCTGTGGGGGAAGACCAAGTTACCAGCAGTGGGGACAGAAGTCCCAGCTCCCTGTGTAGCCTTTTCTGATCCCATCATGGCAGGTTGCAGAGATGCCTGTTACAGCCACACAAAGATGGAAGTCTAAGTTTCCCACTCAGTCTCTGCTGGTGAGGGTAGGAATAGGTTAGTCTCTTCTGTGCTGCCTGCTTGAGGTAGGTGGTCATCAGCTGAGAGTTTGCATCCTTCAAGACTACTCCTCTCATGGTCTTTTGGCTAGAAAGAGCAGGTTTTGTTTGCATTTTTCTCATCTGTGCCCATTGGTGTTTCTGATTTACCATCTCCTTCAATTCTAAAGCTGAGATGTATGAAAGAAAAAGAAAACCTGGGGAATTCACCACTGTGACATTCCATGGCCCCACGCTCTCTAGCCAGTCTGCCTTCTTCTCTTTATCTTTCAGAGATTTCTTATATTTGTTTAATATATAATACCCAGGGTTTTTAGTTGTATTTAGTGGGAGAAATAAGGAAAAGTATGCCTACTCTATATTCCTGGAAGCCAGAAGTTTCCTAGTGTTGAATTTTATTAGAAGTTTTTTCTGAATCTATAGATACGTTTCTTTTTGACTTTTTGATGTATTGATTTGACCTATGGATATATTATTGATCCTTAACAGGTCTTCTAAAATAAATACATAGTACCAGTTTTTTTTTAAACGTATGTAATAGATCAGAGGAATATATGTATGCAAATTAGATAAACTTTAAAAAAAGACTGTATTTAAAAGAATAATTACCATTTATATAAAAAATGGTTTAAATGAAACATTATTCTCTAGTTCTTAAAAAAAATGGCATGTGTTTTAAAGAGGATTGCTTCTTATCAGATTTTCAGAGAGACAACAAGGCTCATTTTCTTTTTTGCCTCTTTTCCCTATCAGTTTAAAACTGAATTTTAAATTTAATTTAGAAGAATGGTGCCCAGAATATTTTAATACTCGGTTCATTTGCTTACATAAGGTCCTCATTAAAATGGCAACCTGATTCTTGCAATTGCTTGAGGCAGAAATCTTAGAGTTCTTGATTCCTTCCTTTCTCTCTGTCTAGTTATCTCTTTAGCTATAGATCCGTGTGTCTTGTTCTCCCTTCCTTAGGTCCTCTCTGCCCCCTACCACCTCTGCTCCCAGCCCCCTATATAAAATAGAACTCTCACATCTTTTCCTTTCTTCCTTACTTTGTTTGGTTTCTTCCTGCTGTGCCATTTACTCCTACCTGGCAGGTTCTGTGTTTATTTGTTCACACAAACCATAAGCTCTATCAGGGTGGGAAGTTTGTTCTGTTCATTGCTTTATTCTAGGTCCCAGAACAGCATCTAGCACGTTGCAGGGACTCAATAAATATTTGTTGGATGAATGAGTAGATAAAATGATGGAGACTATGGTGTATGAATGACTTCATGAAGATAAGCTGGTCTTTGTGCTTTTCACTCTAATTTGGCATCCAGATTTCTTACGTTGCTTCCTCTTGATGTTACAAAGCCAAAACTTATGCTTCAACAAAGCAAATTAAATTCCCTGATAAGAGCGGCAGACTTTCAGGTTTGTAACAAGCCACCAAAATAAAGGCTTGTCTCCACTTTGATATGGTATGCATTATGGGCCATAATTATGGTACATCTTATGGACAGTATGCTAATGAGGGGCTTGGCAAAGGATGCATGCAGAGTTTAATTGCAACTCACCACTGCACTGGAGTCCAACCTTTCTGCATTGAGCCATTCATCATGAGTGACAGCCAGGAGAAGGAGGAGAAGCAGCGGATTCTTCCATAGACCACTCTCCCGCCTGCTTGCCTCACCCTGTCATTCCATTTACAGTCCTCTTTGTTGGCTGCAGTCATTCCCAGAGGACATATTTATCACCATGGAAAAAACCCGAATGACATCAGCAGCAGCACTTACAACTCTGTGCTCTGATCCAATAAATAATGTGTGCCCAGTGTGTGGACATGTTGAAGCAACCCTAACCTTATCAAGAACCAAGCAGAGCTAGCAAGCACCGGTCTTACCTGTGGGCTGGGTAGACAAGCAGAAGCCCAGGTCTCACCCAGACCTGCATTTTAACAAGATCTCCAGCAATTTGTATAAATAGGTTTGAAAAACATTGGAGTAAAGAAGATCTGACTAATGTCTAAAGCCACCAACCCTTTAGGACATGATCTAAACCCCTCAGATCACAAATACAATTCAACTCAAGTGAGGAAACAAGAAGTTTCCCTTCTCATCCAGATGTAAGAGAAACAGAAGTTGAGTTCACACACTGAACTGACCTATGTGGGTATGCAGTTGCCAAAGCTCTTTTATGAAATTCTCATTTCATTCTCTGGAAAGTATGTATTATCATTACTGTTTTCGATGGAGCAAACGGATATTCAGGAAGTGAACTGGCTTTCTTAAGGTGATACAGCAAGTAAATGGCACAAAAATTGCCAGGACCAATTTTTAGATAACTACCAGTCCAGCTCTCTTTCCTTTCCTCATTAAATTGTCTTCCTTCCATCCTCTCTCCCTCCCTTTTTCCCTCCCTCTCTCCTTCTCTCCCTTTCTTAGTAAAAGATAATGTATGAGCAGTCAAAGCACATTTTTCTCCCTTCTCATAACTGAATCCCACATTTATTTAACATGACACAGCTCTGAACAAATCAATTTTTGATGATTCTTTGCAAATCATTTATTTCAGTGTATCTGAAAGGCCCCGCCTCTTGTGAATGTTCATATGTGGTTAATGTTATATGGGTAAAGACTCAGTGTGTATTTGGGATCAACTAAGTTAGTGCTCAGCATTGTAGCAATCTGTAAAGAGATCCCTAATTAAATGGTACCATTCAGCTTTAAATTATGTTCATGAACATTTGCTGCTACAAAGAAAAAAGATTTAACATAATTCTGGAGGGAGGAATAAATTGTAAGGATTTGAGAAGAGCGAGGGACATATCTAGTAGTTTCCAAAAAAGATCTCTCACAGATACATAAGAAGGTATCCCTGTTTGACTTAATATGTGTTTGTAGTGGGGGTTAGGAGTGGTGGTAGGGGTGAGGGGGTTATGGGAGGGGGTGCAGAGGGTTATGCATATACCCATGTATAATTTGATTATAATACCCACTTTGCAACATTTTAGGACAGATCCTATACATTTAGCCGGTATCACTGCAGAAGACTTATAATAATACCAATGAGTAAATTATATGTCTGTAAGCAAAATTGTCAGTTATTAAGTCAGTATTTACTGGGACAAGTTTGAGAATATCATGAATACTCACATTTTTAAATTCTTTCAGGTCTTTCTGGCAGATTCCTTGCTTAAAAAAAAATGGAAGAGCTGAAGGTTTTAAAAACATTTACTCCTCCACACACCTCATATTAAATGGCTATTGGGGGGTACACAAAATATTAAATGTAACAGATTTATAGTGTTTGTTTATTTTAAGTGTCTGAACTATAGTTGTGTTTGGGAATCTGAAATCCAGTTTGGAGAAGACACAGCTCGGGTAGTGTCTGTGCTCCCAACATGCCAACACGGGCTGTAAGTTACAAAAGTACGGCTCAAGAAACACCAGTTGACATTCTGTACCTGTCCTAGTGGGTCTCGAGGGTCCAAGAAATATGTATTGTCTATACGTTGGGTACATCATGTGAATTCTCTACAGGATCTGTTTTTCCATCAGCCATACTTCATCAGCAATCATTTAATTGGAAATTGGAGCACTATAGGACATTCATAGCTTATTGCCATTATTTAATATTTGTTTTATGACCAGCCAGGAAGGGGTTGTGAAAACCAGCAATTTTTCTCTTGGGGGAACAGATACAATCAGAACCATCAACCCCAAGCATACATAAAACAGGATCTAAATCACATTTATCTCCCACCAGAGAACCAGAAACACAGTGACTATGTCTCCAGAATTAAAAATTAATGGCCATAAAAGGGACGATAAAAGAGGTGAAAAGGATGTAGGTTTTGTAACAATACACAAGGAGCACCTAGAGGACAATTTATTTGCATTTTGGAGCTGGAAAGTTACAAAGATGCTCAATTCTGTTTAACAATTTTTAAAATGAAAAATGTTTGTTTGCAAAAACCAACTGGAACTCAGTTAAACTGTCTTTGGAAATGAAAGATTGCTAGTCTGAATTTTTTATTCAACTGACAATGCAATGCAACCAGATAACTGCAAAACCTGTTTTGTAATGCTTGAAGACAATTTTATTAGAATAATATTACCTTTTTGTTCCAATTTTGTGGTTATTTGTAAAAAATCAAATATTGACTCTTTCTAAGGGAAAATACCCCTTTGATCTTAAAATGAAAGTAATGCAATCATAATCTTTACCAGTTCATTTCATAATATCTTAGTACAAGCTCACTTATTTATCCATCTGGAGAAATTTTCACTCTGCTACATTTTTAAAAATATTTCATTTACTTATTTGACAGAGAGGGAAAGATCACAAGTAGGCAGAGAAGCAGGCAGAGAGAGAGGCGGGAGCAGGCTCCTCGCGGAGCAGAGAGCCCGATGCGGTGCTGAATCTCAGGACCCTGAGATCATAACCTGAGCCGAAGGCAGAGGCTTAACCCACTGAGCCACCCAGGCACCCCCTCTGCTACATTTTTAAAGAAAAAAGGCTAGGCATTTGTCCATTGTATTTAACAGGACAGTTGGTACCCTGTGCTGATAAAATTAATGCTATTTCATGGAATAAAATTCCTTATATAGCTGCATATAAGAAGGATTATACCTTATGTTTATATATACTATATTTACACCACACATTTTTTAAGAATTCTATACATTGGGATCTTGACAAATGTTTGTTGAATGACTAACTGTCATACATTGCTCTTCCAGACAAATGAGCACCGTAGGGTGAACTGCTTGGTATTCATCCACACTGCCCAATGATGAACACGAGAAGAGAGAGGTCAGATGTTTGCCAATATCCTAAATTTAAACCATGTAATACCTTTTGGCTACTAGAGAAAAATGATGTAGAGAGAGCTAGGGGACAAGCTAGAACGGGATTGTAGCTCACCTTTGCCTGGAAAAACGAGATGCCACTTCTTATCTCAGTTTGCACAGATCTGACTACTTCAGGAGGGTGGCTGTCAAGTCTCTTACAAATTGTCTTTAGGGCCACCAGTCTGGCTCAGTCGGTGGAGCACGGACTTTTGATCTCAGCGTTGTGGGTTGGAGCCCATGTTGGGTATGGAGATTGCTTAAAAACAAAACAAAACAAAACAAAAACTAATTGCCTTTAGATTTGTATTTTTCATTTACAGGTCCAAGTGTACTTCTTACAAACAAAGAAAGAGTTATGGCTGAATCTTTCTTGCCTTAGGATTATTGGCCCTTAAAGAATTTGGCAAAACTATTTTACAAAGGTCAGGAATTTATCAATGTCAAGAAGAGTTGGATTTGAAACCCATCTATGTGGTTTATCAGCTGTCTATCTTGGGGAAAATTACAAAACCTTCACATTCCTCAGTTTCCTTTCCAGGAAAATGGCAGTGAAAAGAATTGCTAGACCATAGGTGGTTATGGGGATTAAATGAGCTAATTCTTATAAAGAACAGAACAGTGCTCTTCACATATAACACCAATAAATGTTAAATATTATTAATACATCTCCTGACTTTGCTTGGTTGTTCTTACTTTTAGTTATATATATTTTTTAATTGGAAAGACACATAGTGAGAATTATCGGAATGTTTTGTTATGTTTTATTTGCAAAGACATGTTCAGAAAAATTTTCAAAACTTTCTAATGCTAGCATTATAACATAACTAATTTTTTGTAAATACTTCCTTCTTTTTGTCATATGCATGCATGTTTCTACATAGTTTAAATTAACCCACAAATAACAAATTCCATGTTTATGTTCCCCTTTTTCTGCTTACCATAACCTCTACATATTTGATATATTTCTAGAGGCTTAGTAATAATTTTTTAAAAATATTTTATTTATTTGACAAACAGATCACAAGTAGGCAGAGCAGCGGGGGCGGGGGGAGGCTCCCCACCGAGTGGAGAGTCTAAAGAGGGACTCAATCCCGGGACCTTGAGATCATGACCCCGGTGGAAGACAGAGGCTTACCCCACTGAGCCACCCAGGCGCCCCAATAATTTTTAATGGCTATGTAATAGTTCACCCTTTCCACTTTTATGGACAATAGTGTAATAGTTCTGCTTTGTTGAAATATCTTCATAGTAAAAATTCCAAAGAACAAAATAACTAATGATAATAATAACAACAGCCATCACCTTGACTCGTATTTCGATGCTGATTCCTGGTTAAAGATTCTTGAGTTCTTACATGCTGTAGTCCTCCCCACCCCCTACCCCACTTAGGACAAAAGGACCTTCAGAGCAGTCTAGCTATATGCCTGACAGGGCAGGGTAGTTTTCTGAGTTGAAAGCAAGTGAGTGCTAATATACTGGCTCTCTCAAAAATACGAATCCTGTTCTGCAGCATTTGCCAATTTCTGTGGTGTAAATATCCCCTCCATGATGAGTTTGCAACCACCAACTGTGTTAACAACTGGCATATGAAATCCCTGAAAATTTAGCTGCCTCTTAGGAGCTGTATGAATTGCCTCCAGCTTAGCAGTGGACATGGAGTTGAAGCCTTTCTGGAATGTACAACAAAGATCTTTAATGGGCCAGTAACCTAAACATCACACAGTTGATTCTATTACCTGTGTTTGTTACTCAAAGTATGGTCTGAGGACCAGCCGCTTCAGCATCACTAGGATGTTGGACAGAAAAGCAGAATTTTGGACCCTACTCAGGATATACAGAATCAGAATCAGAATTTTGACAAGATGCTAGGGTGGTATGTGACACATTCGTGTTTGAAAAGCGCTGCTCCTTCTAGAACAGTGCTTTACTATCTGCATCTGAAATGACACAGTGCTCCAGAGAGCTTCTCTGTCCAGGGATATGCAGACAGGGCAATGCATATGGGTTTTATTCAAGAAGCCAAAGTCTCTTTTCAATTAAAGAAAATAGGAAGAATTACTCTATTTACTAATACCTTCTGAAGAGGGAAGATTGATATCGTACTTACTTGACATCTAGTAAGAAAATCACACATGTGAACCCTGCTTGAATATTCATTCTAAAAAATAAACACTCCATTGGCTGTGTTCTCTTCCTTTTCTTCCCAATTTTCTGCCCAGTCTTCTACCAGTGTTTCTGAAATCATTTCTCACATAAATATTTTGTGCATGAATCCTTGACTCAGAGACTATTTCGGGGGAAATCTTAACTGTGACCCTGTTGCATAGTCTGGGAGACACAAAGTGCAACTTTGGTCTGAGGAGGAGAAATGGCCATCCAGCTGAGTTATGGCTTGAGTGGGCCCTCAGAAACCTGCCAGGACTTCCAGAAGTGAAGATTAAAAAGATGAAGGAACCTCCTATTGAGAGGACAAGGGGGAACAGCCTAATGTGTGCTTAGGAAATAAGGAGAAATGTATGTTTAGGAAATGAGTGTTTATTTAAAAAAGAGTTTAAAATTCAACCAAGTGTGTATGTGGGGGGCAGTGCCCTTCAAAGTCTGGTTTGTGGATTGGTGGTGGTTCTCGAACTCTTACTAGTCCCAAAAGAGAAGTACCGAAAGTGACAGTGTCAGTCTAGATATGTTTACAGCAGAATAACATCATTGTGACATTTTTATTGTTTTTAACAAAAATATCAGTTCAGAGTGGATAAGGGTGGGGGGAGCTGGTTTTTTACTACAGATGCTTTGAGAACCACAGCCCTACAGATTTTAATCCTAGGAAGGAAAAACAAAATCTATCATCTGAGAACTAAGTTATAACATGGGTTATTGATGCATACTCAGAGAGGAAAATTGCCCCAAAGAGCTCATGCTTATCCAGACTTTACAAAAGACACAGTACTAACATATTAAAGGAAAGAATGTGTCAGTCTGGAAAGGGGTAACAGTTATATCCCCTAAAGAAAAGGAGCCCATCTAGCCTTAAACCTGGAGGGACTCTCAGCCCTTAGAGCTTCCTCAGTCATTTTGTCAAGGAAGGATCTTTGGAGATCTGTAAAAATGCACAATATCTAACTCCCCCAGCTCTGAGTCTACAAGTACTAAACAAGCTTCCAGGCTCTAATTTGGTTTCCTGTGTAGATCACCCACATGGAACTCACTCTGGTCAGGCAACATGAGTTACCTCGTCTACGTCGCAGTTATATTTCCCATGGTTTGGTTTTATACATCAGGATTTGGAACTCAAATAAAGTGAATTCCACCTGACGGAACACTGTCTAAGTTTCCGAGTCTGAGTCTTGGTTAATACACCTAACAAAAATGCTAACTGTAAGGTCTCATGCAATATGGCTGACCCAGCCTCCCCTGAGGTGCTTCTCTGTGCTGAGTTTATCCATCTGAGATTTCTCCAGGAAAATAGGATCTCAATCAGGGAGGGTCTTGGATCTTAAGTCAGCTTGGTTAATAAGTGCATTCAGATCTGTGGAAAACCAAAGAATCCATTGCCAGCCCAATGGACTGTAACTCGGGTTTCTTGAACCTCTTGTCTCCTGTTCTGAGGATTCAATCAGATTCTTTATGTGAGAATATAAACTTCCAGTATATATTAAGATAAAAAAATCTTTAATCATAGCTAGTAATAATGAAGTGCTTTTTATATGCACAGCACTGGTGCCAATCATCATATTTAATGCTCCCAACAATACCTTGAAATGAGAACTATTATTTCCATTATATAGAGGAGGGCATGAAGAATGGAGAGATTAAGTAACTTGCCCAAGTTCACAAAGTTAGTAAGAACAGAGACATTAAGTAACTTGCCAAAAATCACAAAGTTAGTAAGTACTGGAGACGCCTGGGTGGCTCAGTCAGTGAAGTGACTGCTTTTGGCTCAGGTCATGATCCCAGAGTTCTGGGATCAAGCTCCATATTGGGCTCTCTCTGCTCAGCAGGAAGTCTGCCTCTACCTCTCCCCCAGCTGATGCTCTCTTTTGCACTCTCTCTCTCAAATAAATAAATAAAAACGTTAAAAAGAAAGCAAGTATTGAGGAAAAGATTCAGACCTAGGCTCTTTGACTTAGTCTTGGTCTTGGCCACTATTCTCTTCTGTGCTGGTTTTTGGTTTTCCAATACTAGTTTTTATTTTTTCTATTGAATCAGAAAAACTGAGGATCATAAAAGTCTTTGTCTCAAGGAACCAAACCCACATGATAGTGAAAATGGAAACTGCGTTTTATCTCAGAGTAAATCAGTTCTCTTCCCTGGACTTGGAAGAATTCACTATGTGATTCTGATTCCTATTTAGGTGGTTGAACAGTGGTTGTTAAAGAGCCCCAAGTCTAAGGGCTTCATCTAGATGGCTATAACCATGCCAATGGGATTTTAAAAATTTTAAACTCCCGGTTTCTTAACCTTTTAATTTTACTTTAAATCATTAAAGAAATACATTCTCATGATAAAGTACATTTTGAAACATAAGTGTATTAAGTGAAAAAGAGGAATGTCCATTTCTCACATGTTCCTCACAATCTCATCCCATTTCTCAATAGTGTTAACCACTATTGCCAAATGCTTATAGTACTTCTGTAAATGTGTCCAGGCATTTACAACTAATATTTTTGTGAATATTACCACACTACAGATGATATCCTACCCCCCTTTTTTAACAATATATCTCCCAATATGTAATTTCTATATAAATATAGATTTATATTTATATCTATCGAATGCTGCATTGCTTGACAGGCATTGGCAAAGCAGGGACAAATAAAGGAAAGGACAGGAAAAGGAGCACTTAGATAGCTCAGTCGGTGGGATGCCTGACTCTTGATTTCAGCTCAGATCATGATCTCAGGGTCCTGAAATTGAGCCCTGCATCAGACTCTGCTCTCAGCAGGGAATCTGCTTGAGGATTCTCTCTCTCTCCCTCTTTCTCTGCTCCTCCTCTCCCCCCGCCACACACATACACACACACACTCTCTCTCTCTCTCAAATAAATAAATAAATCTTAAGGGGAAAAAAAGGAAAGGAAAGGAAAGGAATGGAAAGGAAAGGAAAGAAGGAAGGAAGAAGACAACTTTGATAAATTTACACAAAGTATGTTGCAAGATACTCAGAATCTAAAAAGAAATCTAGAAAGAAGCTATTTTGATTTAGTATATAAGGAGTTTTGAGTTTCGCAGTTTAAATTTATTTTAAATTGGAATTATGTGTTGGGAGAGCACTGTAATACTTCCGATGTTCAGGACTTTGAAGTCCTTAAATAATCTCTGAATTTAACTCACTTTTTTGTTTGTTTGTTTGTTTGTTTTTAAGATTTTATTTATTTATTTGACAGAGACAGAGACAGTGAGAGAGAGAGAATACAAGCAGGGAGAGTGAGAGAGGGAGAAGCAAGCTTCCTGCTCAGCAGGGAGCCCGATGTGGGGCTCGATCCCAGGACCTTGGGATCATGACCTTAGCTGAAAGCAGATGCTTACTGACTTAGCCACCCAGGCACCCTTAATTCATTCTTTTTAATGGCCTCATCCATTTCACAAGGTACCATATTTATTTAACCAGTCCCTGTTAAGGGTCATGTACAAGGTTTATAATTTATGATTACAAACAACACTGCAATGAACATTTATATCTGCATCCGTTCACTTTTGCTCACCTGTAGGCATACAACTGTGTGCACGACTATAAATTCCTGCAAGTCCAATCCCCCCATTTTATTCTGAGATTTTCTTGATGACTTAAGATTTTCTGGAAAAAAAGAAAACAGAATTTCGTATGAGAATATCACAATATGAATTAAGGTTTTGGATAGAGGAGACAGTCTGTTTCATTGCTTAAAAATTTGACTTCAGGGGGCGCCTGGGTGGCTCAGTGGGTTGAGCTGCTGCCTTCGGCTCAGGTCATGATCTCGGGGTCCTGGGATCGAGTCCCGCATCAGGCCCTCTGCTCGGCGGGGAGCCTGCTTCCTCCTCTCTCTCTCTCTGCCTCTCTGCCTACTTGTGATTTCTCTCTGTCAAATAAATAAATAAAATCTTTAAAGAAAAAAATTTGACTTCAGGAAATCTTGTTGGGAGAATGCAACAAATTTTCTTGCACTTGGTAGAAAAAGTTAGAGAGTCTTTCACACAGGTGTAGCTGGTGGCATTTAGAACCTTCCAGAAAAACATCACCATTCATTCACCGAATGATCACTGTTTTCATCAGTAAATATAGTTTGTTTTATTACAACAGTCCTGTTGAGATTCATTGGCTTTTTCACTAGGATGTGGGTGGGGCCATTAATTTGGAGCCCTGAGTAGTAAGACAACCTCAGATATGAGAATCTCTTTTTTCCTTATTTAGAGAGTCTTGTAAAAGTTCAGTGAACAGGACCCATTCTAGGACTGCTGTTTGTGCTGCCTTCCACTGAATTCTACTTTAGAACAAAAAACTCATGATAATGCAAGATCCTATTACGTTTCACAAGCCAGCATCGATCTTTTCCTTGGAGAACATGCCACCGTATTGGGTAATTTGGGCATACACAGCAGAGGGCAGAACTGGACTTGGAGTAAATAATTTCTAATTAGTCATCGAAGGGTGTGTGAACATGAATGCACATGTGCAAATGTACTCGTTTTGAACGATCACCCCGAGCCTCCTTTGTAGATGACACTAGCCCAGCTGTGTGGAAGAGAAAAGCTAAGCTGTTGGACTTGTAGAACTCTTAGAATATCCAGAGGTCACCATTTTTCTTACCGTCAAAGGACTTTTTTTTCTAGCCATTAAATCCATTTTATATTCACTCCCATTTTGAAACTGGACCACCATGTTGGAACCCCATGTTTCCGGGAGCATTTGCTGCTTTCACAGGGCAAAGAAGCCCTAGATCCCCGACTGCCTTGTGAGGAGCGTCTCCCCAAGATTATTTAGTTCTTAGCGCACGTAGCTTACCTGATTAGTCTCCATTAAAGTTAATGTAAGACAAATACTCATCCTGTGAGGAGAATGTCTGTAACTTTAATAATGCCCCGGGGAACATGGATGACCTCACACCTCCAACCCAGACATTGTTTAACCCTACCCCACAACTTGTGAATTTCAATTATTTGTTCAGAAGGGCCATTCATAATTGCCTGGTGGAAGCCCGCCTTTAGGATGCAAAGCAGAAGACAATGCAAACGCTACCCTGCGAATTAGGGCAGCGGCACTTAAACATATAAATTAACTAGGCTGCTTTTCACGTCTCTCCCTTTCTATTCTGAGAGGTTTCAGTCTGGTGACATCAAAGACAGGATTATGGGAGAAGATAAAAACTTGATCTAATGTCCATGTTTGAAGTCATGAAAGTCCTCCTCTCTCCATGGCAAAATAACCCTCTTCATAACACACACACACAAAAACCAGGGTCCAGGTGCAAAGGGGTTGGGGGCGGGGTGAGGACGGGGAAGGGGGCTCGAAGGCCTGGGCTTCCCGAGGTTGTAGTTCTAACTGGGTGTTAAAGCCTTGCATTGCCAAATGTGCTAATAGATTGTTTGTAGGCTTGGGCGGGCTTTGTTCTGCAAATTAATATGTTAAGTCTTTCTTTTAAGCCCCTGTGATGTTGGCTTGGTTCTTTAATGAGATTTTAACTAGGTTTCCTCACTACCAGCCAAGACCAGAACAGAAATTTTTCTTAGGTGAAAAGAGAGTGATAGTAACTTCATCATCATTAACAGATATTTCCTTTAATGTCATTTGTCCATCGAATTTCTTTCCCGTAATAAACTGTGGTCTTTGTGTCCTTTGCACCTCTGGGATGGGAAGCGTATGTATTCACATTCACTAATAGGCTTAAAAATGTTCCGTCAAATAGTTTCTTTGGGGGTGAAAGCTTGCAGGAGGAAAGTATACAGTAATTTGAAGACTTTCTCTTACTTGGGAATTCACAGAAATCGTTTGAGATGAATAGAAGCCTCAGCCCTTTAAAAATATACTCAGCGGTAATGCCCGGCATTGCAGCCTGAAAGATTTATTTTCAAAACTCTGCAAGCTATAGCCCCATGACTTTTAAAGTCTTTACTCCTCTAAGCACTAAATCAGCATTCAAGTGGCTGGTTAATCTCCCAAGGGCCAAAATGAAGGGCTCTGGCCTAGTTTATGACACAGACCGACTGTTAGAAAACTCTTTCTTAGCACCAAACCTAGTAAGCATGGAGAATAAACACAGCTTTTGGTCAAAATGGCTGTATGGGTTTCTCTCCTCACTTTCTCCTTTGTTCATACTTTGTAGGCTCAGAAATACTTGAACCGAAAAATAGAAAAAAATAAAGGAATTTTTTTTGTGGGGAGGGAGGTAGCAGGTATTACGAGTTTGTCTTACAAACTTAGTAGTTTAGGTTTGATAACCATGAAAACTCCTAGTCCTGTTGGTATTCCCAGCCTCCTTGGGTGGAAGCTCAGAATTTTCATTACTGTTCTCCATACACAGTGACTGACGTACCTCCAAAGGGAAAAGGCAGCCCCTGATTACAGGTATGTCCCGTTCTAGACAATGGCTCTGCCTAACATTTGAAGAAGTCTTTACTCTCCTTGTAGTCTTCCAAGTTTAATGGCAAAATTAAACCTCCTAGTCGACCCAAAGGATATTGCTACGTGATAGGTGGTGTGGGTCTCACCATTTTCCAGAAAAGACAGATTTAAAGAAGGGGAAACCCAAGGAGCCCAACAGCTTAGAATCTGAGCTGATGATTATCATCAGCCTCAGTTTTGCCTCCTTATGTTTTCCTGGGCTCTATGGTTTTATATTTACCTTATACGTTGTTTGGTGAAATGTGGTAAAGGTCAACCATTTAGTCTCTTGAAGAAATGTGTCAGGCTCCTAATTTCTATTTCCAAAAAGGCATTTGAGAAAGTTATCACATACAAAGCTTGGAAAACGCATGCAGATAAGTCACAAAAATGGTCTATAATTAGTTTTTAGAGTTTAAGCCACATACTAGAAACTGTAAGGTAGACTCTTCTCTAAGAAATACTTAGTAAAGAAACTTGTCTTTTGCTCAGTGCCAATATTCACAGATTTCTCTCTTCCATCTTCAAAACCCTTTTGTTTCAGACTGATCTTCCAAGGTACAGCCAGACCTATGTAATTTCTATCTATTTTCCTCAAGACCCTCCATGACTGGTATTAACATATTGAATCACCGTGCCTTGAGTGTTGACTATCTCATGGCCCCAGGTAAATGCTCAGCCATTGCAGACAGTTTTGTTGAAAAGCCAGGGTTCTGATATGTGTCTGTATGCCCTATTGTCAAATCACTGCCCTGGGTCAGGCATTCTTTCCCAGATGACCCGTGCACCAGCGTACATACTCCCACAGTAGTTCTTCTAGGCCTGGTGCTTGATCTTTGCTAGTCAGTAAGAACAAGAGAAGATATATGATGAGTTTTCTATATTTCTTGAATCATTGAAAAAGGTCTGAGATGTAAGAACTTGAACCAGAGTGATTTAGAGAAGAGCTTCTGGACTTCCTGATTCTCATAGTGTTAGACCTTCCAATAGGGCACCCTCTTCCAGTCTGCTTTCTGGCATTATTGCTACTGTGGAAATTCCTGCAGCATTTAAGTCAAAGGTTTTCATTTCCTGGTGGGGTTCTGGAGACCTTGCTTGGTGATTTCTAGGACACTGAAGGAGGGAGCAACTCTAATTCTTCAAGAGGTCCTTGAAAGTCCTTGTGGCATGGTAGTTCAGGGTGGCCCTGCTGAATATTTTATGGTGGTGATGGGGTTGCTTGAAATGTTCTTTAGTCGGCTCAGTTCTTAGAACAGGTCTCAGTGAAATTGCCCATTTGATTGTTTAACATGTACTCCATACCCTGAATTGCTGATTATGCAACATTCATGTTCTCATTTTCCCAAGTTCTCAACCTGTCAGAAGCTAAAAGACCACATAAAGTACATTCCATGCCAAGTGTCTAGAAAGAAGCAGGATTGGTAGTCAGAGCCCCTGGAATGTAAGCAGAGAACCAGCCATTGTCATTAATAACATTTCCTAGCTCGCTGATTCTGTATGTTTTCTGTCTACTTCATCAATCATGGATGGAGAGACATTGAAATAGCCAACTATAATTGCAGAATTATTTATTCCTTCTTTTAGTTATATCATTTTTGCTTTATGCATTTGGGGGTTCTATGCACTTGTTTTGAATAGCAAACACTGTTGTTTTCTTAAGGTTAACTATTATCAGTGCTGTTGGAAAAAGCAGATCCAAGTGTAGCAACCTTGATAAAAAGACCAGGATCAATTAGAAATTGATGATAGTTGTTTTCAAAATCTAACATCATTTTTTTTTTTTTTTACAAAACTAAATACAGTGTGTATGTTTCTATCTGTCCATGTGCACCAGGAATAGTCTTCTCCATTTGAGTAAGTGCAAATAAAAGTTGCTAGAGATTCTACTGTAGAAAGTTTGTGTGGGGACACCTGTTTGTAGAAGGTTGGTGTAGGGGCAGTTGGTTAAGCAGCTGACTCTTAGTTTCAGCTCAGGTCATGATCTCAGGATCATGAAATTGAGCCCTTCTTCGGACTCTGTAGTCAGCATGCAGTCTGCTTAAGATTCTCTCTTCCTCTCCCTCTGCCCTTCCTCTCCCAAATAAATAAATCTTTTTTCTTAAAAAAAGAGCATTTGTGTGACTTCCACTGTTTCCATCAATAAAAGGGGATATCTTTTACATAACATCTAAAGATATGAAGCTATGAATCCATTTACATCATTACAATCTTTTAGCAATAATCGCGCCTCGGATAAACCTCATTGGCTACGGTACTGCCACTGCGCAAAGCTACATCATTACAATCTTAATGAAAACAGATAAAATTGGATCTATACCTCACACTCTCTATTTTCTTTATGTGTAAGAAAGGAGGTAAAATAAGATTGCATATATGTAGTTCCTTAAGTTTAAAAAATGAAATTCCAGAAAGATAAATCAGAAACAAATAAAAATTGTTACCTCTGGGTAATAATAGAGGGGAGAGAGATGGGAAGTGAGACTTCTTTTAATTATATCTTTTCATATTTTTTTTTTTAGAGAGAGAGAGAGCACACATGAGTGCATGCCTGTGCAAGTTGAGGGTAGGGGCAGAGGGAGAGGGAGAGAATCTTAAGTAGACTGTTCGTGGAGGCCCAGCGAGGGCTTAAGGTGGGGCTCAATCTCACGACCTGAAATCATGACTTAAACCAAAATTTAACCAACTGAACCACCCAGGTGTCCCCACACAAATTTTACTCCTTTACTGAGGCATGATTAGCATGTGAAAAGCTGTACGTATTTAATATATACAACTTGATGAGTTTGGGGATAGGTAAACCTATGGAACCACTACCATCAAGGCCATAGATATGTCCAAAACCTCCCAAAGTTTCTTCCCACCCCCTTCATGATGATGATGATGCATGCATGTGATAAGACTGCTTACCATAAGATCTACCTTCTCAGCAAATTTTGAATATGCAATAGAGGGTTGTATCTCTGGGTACTAGACTATCTAGTAGAGATCCTACTTACTTTTTTTTTTTTTTTTAATTTATTTGACAGATAGAGATCACAAGTTGGCAGAGAGGCAGGTAGAGAGAGAGAGAGGAGGAAGCAGGCTCTCCGCGGAGCAGACAGCCCGATGCGGGGCTCGATCCCAGGACTCTGGGATCATGACCTGAGCTGAAGGCAGAGGCTTTAACCCACTGAGCCACCCAGGCACCCCAGAAATCCTACTTACTTATCTCGCATAAATAAAGTACCTTTTGACCACTATCTCCCCATTTTCTACCCCTACCCCCTGACAGTCTATTCTGTGCTTCTATGAATTGGACTATTTTAGATTCTACATTTGAATGAGATTATTCACTATTTGTCTTTCCAAATCTGGTTTATTTTATTCAGACACCATCAGATCCATCCATGTTGTTGTAAATGGCAGGATTTCTTTCTTTTTTTAAATGCAGAATAATATTCTATTTTATGTATATACTACATTTTCTTTATCAACTCATCTGCTGATGAACATTTAGGTTGTTTTCATATCTCAGCTATTGTGAAAAATGTTGTAAGGAATATGGGAGTGAAGATTTCCCTTCAAGACCCTTCTTTTGATTCTTTTGCACATATACCCATAAGTGTGATTGCTGGATCATATGATAGTTCTATTTTTTATTTTTTAGGACCTTCTATACTATTGTCCATAATGGTTGTATCAATTGACATTCCCTCCAACAGTGTATCAGTTTGACACACTTACCACCACTTATTCTCTTTTATTTTTATAACAATAGCCAGCCTTACAGAGAGGTTATCTTGTGGTTTTAATTTACATTTTCATGATGATTAATGGTCTTGAGCAACTTTTCATATCCCTGTTGGTCATGCATATGTTTACTTTGGAGAAGTATCTATTCAAGTCCTTTGTCCATCTTAAAATTTATTTTTATGAAGTTTTTGTTGTTGCTGAATTGTTGGAGTACTTTATATATTTTGAATATTAACCTCTTTTCAGGTATATGGTTTGTAAATATTTCTCCCATTCCACAGGTTACCTTTTCATTTTTTCGATTATTTTCTTTGTTGTGCAGAGCATTTTAGTTTATTTTTGTTTATATTTTATGTTGTTCATTTTTGCTTTTGTTGCTTGTGCTTTTGGTTTCTTATCTAAAAAAACCATTGTCAATGCCAATGTCAAGGAGCTCTCCCTCTTTCTATGTTTACTTCTAGGAGTTTTATGGTTTCAGTTCTTACATTTAAGTGTTTAATCCATTTTTAGCTGACTTTGTTTATGATAGAAGATAGGGCTCCATTTCATTCTTCTCTAAGTAGTTATCCAGTTTTCGTAGCATCATTTGTTGAAAAGATGATCCTTTCCCCATTTTGTATTCTTGGTGCCCTTCTCAAAAATTAATTGACTGTATATGTGTAGATTTATTTCTGGGCTCTCTATTTGGTTCCATTAGTTTAGCCTCTGTTTTTATTGGCATAAAAATACCTTACTTACTGCTTTGGTTACTATTGATTTGTAATGTAATTTGCAATCAGCAAGTGTGATATCTCCATGCTCAAGATCATTTTTGCTATTAAGTGTTGTTTTTTATTCAGGGTTCCATATAATTTCCATACATTAATAGGATTATTTTTTCCATTTCTTTGAAAAATTCCACTGGAATTTTTAGAGATTGCACTGAATCTATAGATAGCTTTGGGTGTCACAAACACTTTAACAATATTAATTCTTCTAGTCTATGAGCATGGACTATTGTTCATTTATTTGTTTCTTCTTCAATTCCTTTCATCCAGTATTTTATAGTTTTCAATATATAAATTTTTCACTTCCTTGGTTAAATTTATTCCTTAAAATTTTACTCTTCTTGATGTTATTGTAAATGAGATTGTTTTCTTTCTTTCTTTTTCAAATAGTTCATTGTTAGTATATAGAAATTCAACTGATTTTTATATATGCTTTTGTGCCCTGCAACTAACTTTATTGTCTTTATCATTTCTTTTTGTTTCTTTGTGTATAATTTCTAACAGTTTTTTGGTGGTATCTTTAAGGTTTTCTATATAATATTGTGTCATCTGTGAACACAGACAATTTTACTTTTCCCTTTCTGTTGTGGATGAATTTCTGTTTCTTGACTGATTTCACGGCTGGAACTTCCATTTCTATATTGACTAGAATTGGCAAGGGTGGACATCCTTGTCTTGTTCTTGATCTTTGAGAAAGTTTTCAGCTTTTCACCATTGAGTTTATGGTTAGCTGCAGCTTTATCATTGGTAGGCTTTATATGTGAAGGTACATTCCTTCTATACCTAATTTCTTGAGAGTTTATATTATGAACAACTGTTGGATTTTGTCAAATGTTTTTTCTTCCTCTATTGAAACGATCTTATGATTTTTATCCTTCATTCTGTTAATGTAGTGACTCACATTTATTGATTACCTTAATGTTGAATAATCTTTGTAGCCCAGGAAAAAATCCCATTTGGTCATGGTTTATGATCCTTTTAACATAGTAAACATATGATCCTTTTAACATAACAAATTTTGTTTGCTAGTATTTGTTGAGGATATTTGCATCTATGTTAATTTATCAGGGATATTGGCCAGTAATTTTCTTCTCTTATAGTATCCTTGTCTAGCTTTTGAAGAAGAGTAAGGATGGCCTTATAAAATGGGTTTGTCAGTGTTCCCACCTCTTCCGTTTTTGGGAAGAATTTCATAAGGTTGGCCCTTAATTCTTTTTTTTTTTTTTTTTAGTTTTTAAAAATTTAACATATAATGTATTATTTGTTTCAGGTGTACATATCTGTGATTCTTCAGTCTTATGTAATTCACAGCACTTATCAAAGCACATACCCTCCCCAAAGCCCATCACCCAACCATCCCATCCTTCCCAACCCCCTCCACTCCAGCAACTCTCAGTTTGTTTCCTGAGAGTCAGACTTTCTTATGGTATGTCTCCCTCTCTGGTTTTGTATTGTTTCATTTTTCTCTCCCTTCCTCTATGATCCTCTGTCTTGTTTCTCAAATTTCTCATATCACTGACATCATATAATAATTGTCTTTCTCTAATTGACTTATTTCACTTAGCATAATACCCTCTAGTTCCACCCAGGTCGTTGCAAATGGCAAGATGAATTTTTTTCTGATGGCTGCATAATATTCCATACTTCTTTATCCATTCATCTGTTGATGGGCATCAAGTTTCTTTCCATAGTTTGGCTATTATGGACATTGGTGCTATAGCACTGGGGTGCATGTGTCCCTATGGATCACTACATTTGTATCTTTGGGGTAAATACCCAGTAGTGTGATTGCTGGGTCATAGGGTAGCTCTATTTTTAACTTTTTGAGGAACTTCCATGCTGTTTTCCAGAGTTGCTGCACCAGCTTGCATTCCCACCAACAGTGTAGGAAGTTCCTTACTGTCATTTTCTGACTTGTTAATTTTAGCCACTCTGACTGGTGTGGAGTGGAAGGGGTTTTTTAGCCATTCTGACTGGTGTAAGGTGGTATCTCACTGTGGCTTTGATCTGTATTTCTCTGATGCCAAGAGACAGTTGAGCACTTTTTCATGAGTCTGTTGGCCAATTAGATGTCTGCTTTGCAGAAATGTCTGTTCATGTTTCTGCCCATTTCTTCATTGGATTATTTGTTCTTTGGGTGTTGAGTTTGATAAATTCTTTATAACTTTTGGATACTAGCCCTTTATCTTATATGCCATTTGCAAATATCTTCTCCTATTCTGTCAGTTGTCTTTTGGTTTCGTTGACTGTTTCCTTTGCCGTGCAAAAGCTTTTGATCTTGATGAAGTCCCAATAGTTCATTTTTGCCCTTGCTTTCCTCGTCTTTGACAATGTTTCTAGGAAGAAGTTGCTGCAGCTGAGGTCGAAGAGGTTGCTCCCTGTGTTTCTCCTCAAAGATTTTGATGGATTCCTGTCTCACATTGAGGTCCTTCATCCATTTTGAGTCTATTTTTGTGTGTGGTGTAAGGAAATGGTCCAGTTTTATTTTTCTGCATGTGGCTGTCCAATTTTCCCAACACCATTTGTTGAAGAGACAGTCTTTTTTCCATTGGACATTCTTTCCTGCTTTGTCAAAGATTAGTTGACCATAGAGTTGGGGATCCATTTCTGGGCCCTCTATTCTGTTCCATAAATCTATGTGTCTGTTTTTGTGGCAGTACCATACTGTCTTGATGATGACAGCTTTGTAATAGAGCTTGAAGTCTGGAATTGTGATGCCGCCAATGTTGGTTTTCTTTTTCAACATTCCTCTGGCTATTCGGGGTCTTTTCTGGTTCCCTATAAATTTTAGGATTATTTGTTCCAGTTCTTTGAAAAAAATCGATGGTATTTTGCTAGAGATTGCATTAAACATATAAGATTGCTTTAGATAGCATAGACATTTTCACAATATTTGTTTTTCCAATCCATGAGCATGGAACATTTTTCCATTTCTTTGTGTCTTCCTCAATTTCTTTCATGAGTACTTTATAGTTTTCTGGATGCAGATTCTTTGCCTCTTTGGCTAGGTTTATTCCTAGGTATCTTATGGTTTGGGGTTCAATTGTAAACGGGATTGACTCCTTATTTTCCCTTTCTCTGTCTTCTTGTTGGTATATAGAAACGCAGCTAATTTCTGTGCATTGATTTTATATCCTGACACATTACTGAATTCCTGTATGAGTTCTAGCAGTTTCAGAGTGGAGTCTTTTGAATTTTCCATGTAAAGTATCATATCATTTGCAAAGAGTGATAGCTTGACCTCTTCTTTGCTGATTTGGATGCCTTTAGTTTCTTTTTGCTGTCTGATTGCTGAAGCTAGGACTTCCAGTACTATGTTGAATAGCAGTGGAGATAGTGTACAGCCGTGCCATGTTCCTGACCTTAGGGGAAAACCTCACAGTTTTTCCCCATTGAGAATGATATTTGCTGTGGGTTTTTCATAGATAGCTTTGATGATATTGAGGTATGTACTCTCTATCCCTACACCATGAAAAGTTTTGATCAAGAAAGGATGCTGTACTTTGTCAAATGCTTTTTCAGCATCTACTGAGAGTATCATACAGTTCTTGTTCTTTCTTTTATTAATACATTGTACCATGTTGATTGATTTATGGATGTTGAACCAACCTTGCAGCCCAAGAGTAAATCCCACTTGGTCATGGTGAGTAATCCCTTTAATGTACTGTTGGATCCTACTGGCTAGTATTTTGGTGAGAATTTTTGCATACAGGTTCATCAGGGATATTAATCTGTATTCCTCCTTTTTGATGGAGTCTTTGGTTTGGGGATCAAGGTAATCCTGGCCTCATAAAATGAGTTTAGAAGTCTTCCTTCCATTTCTATTTTTTGGAACAGTTTCAGGAGAATAGGTATTAATTCTTCTTTAAATGTTTGGTAGAATTCCCCTGGGAGACCATCTGGCCCTCGGCTCTTGTTTGTTGGGAGATTTTTGATTACTGCTTCAATCTCCTTACTGGTTATAGGTCTGTTCAAGTTTTCTGTTTTTTACTGATTCAGTTTTGGTAGTTTATACATCTCAAGGAATGCATCCATTTCTTCCAGATTGTCAAATTTGCTGGCATATAGTTTCTCATAATATGTTCATGTAATTATTTTTATTTCTTTGGTGTTGGTTGTGGTCTCTCCTCTTTCATTCATGATTTTATTAATTTGGGTCCTTTCTCTTTTCCTTTTGGTAAGTCTGGCCAAGTGTTTATCGATCTTAGTAGTTCAAAGAATCAGCTCCTACTTTCATTGATCTACTGTTTTTTTGGTTTCTATTTCATGAATTTCTGCTCTGATCTGTATTATTTCTCTTCTCCTGTTGGATTTAGGCTTTCTTTGCTATTCATTCTCCAGCTCCTTTAGGTGTAGGGTTAGGTCATGTATTTGAGAACTTTCTTGTTTCCTGAGAAAGGCTTGTATTGCTATATACTTTCCTCTTAGGACCACCTTTGCTGTGTCCCAAAGATTTTGAACAGTTGTGTTTCCTTTTTCATTCATTTCCATGAATTTTTAAAAAATTCTTCTTTAATTTCCTGGTTGACCTTCATTCTTTAGTAGGATGCTCTTCACTCTCCATGTATTTGAGTTCTCTTCAACTTTCCTCTTGTGATTGAGTTCTAGTTTCAGAACACTGCGGTCTGAAAATATGCAGGGAATGATCCCAATCTTTTGGTACTGGTTGAGACCTGATTTGTGATCCAGGATGTGATCTATTCTGAAGAAAGTTCCATGTGTACTAGAGAGGAATGTGTATTCTGTTGCTTTCGGATGGAAAATGAATATATCTGTGATGTCCATCTGGTCCAGTGTGTCATTTAAAGCCTTTATTTACTTGTTGATCATTTGCTTAGATGATCTGTCCATTCAGTAAGGGGATATTAAAGTCCCCTACTATTATTGTATTATTGTTGATGCATTTCTTTGATTTTGTTATTAACTGGCTAATATAATTTGCTGCTCCCATGTTAGGGGTATAGATATTTAAAATTGGTTAGATCTTTTTGTTGGACAGACCCTTTAAGTATGATATAGTGTCCTTCCTCATCTCTTATTATAGTATTTGGCTTAAAATCTAATTTGTCTGATATAAGGATTTCACCCCAGCTTTCTTCTGATATCCATTAGCATAGTAAATTGTTTTCCATTGCCTCACTTTAAATCTGGAGGTGTTTGGGGGTCTAAAATGAGTCTCTTACAGACAGCATGTTGATGAGTCTTGTTTTTTTGTATGTTTTTTTTTTAAATCATTCTGATAACACTGTGTCTTTTGATTGGGGCATTTAGCCCATTTACACTCAGGGTAACTACTGAAAGATATGAATTTAGTGCCATTGTATTGTATGTAAGGTGAATGCTACTCTATATTGTCTCTGTTCCTTCCTTGTCTATGCTTCTTTTAGGCTCTCTCTTTGCTTAGAGTACCCCTTTCAATATTTCCTATAGGGCTGGTTTGGTGTTTTTCAAAAGAATTTTCAAATTCTTTAAGTTTTTGTTTGTCCTAGAAGCCTTTTATCTCTCCTTCTATTTTCTTTTTTAAGATTTTATTTATTTTATATTGAATTATATACATCTCAAGGAATGCATCCATTTCTTCCAGATTGTCAAATTTGCTGGCATATAGTTTCTCATAATATGTTCATGTAATTATTTTTACATGCTGAACAGAGAGCCTGATGCGGGGCTTGATCCCAGGACCCTGGGATCAGGACCTGAGCCAAAGCAGAGGCTTTAACCCACTGAGCCACCCAGGGACCCCAATCTCCTTCTATTTTCAATGACAGCCTGGCTGGATATAGTATTCTTGGCTGCATATTTTTCTCATTTAGTGCTCTGAATATGTCATACCAGTTCTTTCTGGTCTGCCAGGTCTCTGTGGATAGGTCTGCTGACAATCTAATTTTTCTATCATTGTATGTTATAGACCTCTTGTCCCGAGCTGCTTTCAGGATTTTCTCTTTGTCTCTGAGACTTGTAAGTTTTACTATATGATGGGATGTTGACCCATTTTTATTGATTTTGAGGGGTCTTCTCTGTGCCTCCTGGATTTTGATGCCTGTTTCTTTCCCCAAATTAGGGAACTTCTCCACTATAATTTGCTTCAATATACATTCTGCCCCCCTCTCTCTTTCTTCTTCTTCTGGGATCCCAATTATTCTAATACTGTTTTATCTTATAGTATCACTTATCTCTCAAATTCTCCCCTCATGATCCAGTAGTTATTGATCTCTCTTTTTCTCAGCTTCTTTATTCTTCACCATTTGCTCTTCTATATCACTAATTCTCTCTTCTGCCTCATTTATCCTAGCCGTAAGAGCCTCCATTTTTTATTGAACCTCATTAATAACCTTTTTGATTTTGACTTGGTTAGATTTAGTTCTTTTATTTCTCCAGAAAGGGATTCTGTAGTATTTCTATGCTTTTTTTCAAGCCCAGCTAGAATCTTTAAAATCATCATTCTAAACTCTAGTTCTAACATCTTATTAATGTCCACACTAATTAGGTAACTGGCAGTCAGTACTGCCTCTTATTCTCCCCACCTCCCGAGGCCAGTTTTTCCATTTTTTAAATTTTGTTATGAGAAAAATACATGAATGTGAGACCAAAATGCTAAAAGGGTAACAATGACCCCAGAAAAATATACACTAAGTAAATCAGAAGAGATCCAAAACCAGGAGGAAAGAAAAGGGAAAAAAAGAAAAAAGTAAAAAAGAATATGATCAGGTTGGTGAATAGAATAGAGCCACACACTAGATTTTGGGTGTATTTTAGTCTGCAAGAAGAAACTGGCTCCCAAAATTTTAAAGAAAGAAAACTCATATACATACAAAAATAGAGGTAAATATGATGAGAGGATGAAATATGAATATGAAGATGAAAATTTAAAAAGATTTTTAAAAAAGAATTGATAAGAAGTTGGTTGACAAAAGAAAAAAAATTTTAAAAAGGAGAGAATGTGATAAGGTGGGAGACTAGAACAAGTCATACACCATATTTAGGGTATATTTTGGTCTGTTAGAAGAAACTGTATCCAAAAATTTTAAAGAAAAGCATATATACATATATATATACAAAAAAATAAGGTTAAATATAATGAAAGGATAGAATATGACTATAAAAGTGAAATTAAAAAATATTGTGAAAAAGGAATTGATAAGATGTTGGTTAAAATAGGTAAGAAGAAAAATTTTAAAAAATAGAAAAAAAAAGAAAATTTTAAAAATTAACTTTGAAGACTAAAGAATCAGGAAAAGTAATGAATTCTATGTGTTGCATTCCTCTAGCACGGGAGTTCTGCAGTTCTTATTGATCAGTGAACTTGGTCTTGGCTGGATGTTCTTGCTAATCTTCTTGGGGAGGGGCATGATGTAGTGATTTTCAAATGCCCTTACCTGAGCGGAATTGCACTGCCCTTGCCCAGCTAAGGAATCTGTGGGTTCTAGCTCTCTGGAGCTTTTGTTCCCCGAATGCTTTCCATACAGCTTTGGAAGACGAGAATCAGAAGGATGGCCCTACAATCTCTGACCTCAAAGGAGCCGAGACCTAGGAGCCCCACTCCTCCGTGAGCCCTCAGAGAAAAGCAGTCAAGTACTCCTGCCTCCTGGCTTCAGACCGTACTCCATGCTCACCTGGTCTGTGATGGAGTATTTCTATCTCTGGCACAGGCCCTGTTTGGAGTCTCCAAATCCAGCAGATTCCTGCAGTGTGCTCATGCGCCACTCCGTTCTTCAATCTCCTGTTGAGTTTGTAGATGTTCAGAATGGTTTGATAGCTATCTAGATAAATCCCTGGGACCAGGTGAAATTTATTCCTCTGCCATCTTGCTCCTCCCCCATGGACATTAATTCTTTAAATGTTTGGTAGCATTCACTAGTAAAGTCATCCTGAGTCTGTATTTTTAATTTAAATTAATTTAATTTTTATTTTTAATTTCAATCTTTTATTTTTAACTAATTTTTTTATTTTTAATTTAAAAACATTTTAATTTTGGCAAAATACACTTAACATAAAATTTACCACCTTAACCATTTTTAAATGTACAGTTCAGTAGTGTTAACTACATTCACATTATTATGTATTCAATATCCAAAATTCTTTTCATCTGGAAAAACTAAAACTGTATCTGTTAAATACAGATAACCTCATAACCTCAATCCCTCATAACCATTATTCTACTTTCTCTTTCTATGAATTTTTTACTTTAAGTACACATCATAAAAGTGGACTCATACAGTATTTATCTTTTTGTGACTGGCTTATTTCACTTATCATTATGTCCTCAAGGTTCATTCATGTAGCATATATCAGAATTTCCTTCCTCTTTAAGACTGAATAATAATCTATTGTAGGAATGTACCCCATTTTGTTTCTCCATTTATCCATCAAGGGGCACTTGGTTCCTTCCACCTTTTGGCTACTGTGAATAATGCTACCATTAACATGGGTGTACAAATATCTGTTCAAGTTCTTGCTTTCAATTCCTTTGAGTTTATATATTTTCATGTACTTTAAATTTTGAACTTCATAATTTTTTTATATAAACAGATATAACAAATTAAAAAGAAAACTCTAAAATTGAAATCAAACTCCCAAATTAAAAACACATGAACCTATTAAGTTGGTGTCATAACCACATGGAGAAAAATAATTATTTCAACCTCTTTATACAAGAACGAAAGCCAGTCAATGAAGACAGAATGGTAAATCATCAATGGATTATAATGGATCATCAATAGAATAGAAAACCATTAAATGAAAAGATGTAGCAGAACAGTGTATTTTCATGATGCCCAAGTATAATCCCACAGATTTCTTACTGATTTCGAAGAGAAACAAGTATCTCTTTTTCTCTTTTAGAGAGAGAGAGAGAGAGAGAGAGTATGTGAGCATGAGCTGGGGGGTGGGGCAGAGGAAGAGACTCCTAAGCAGACTCCTCGAGTAGCACAGAGTCCAACACAGGCCTTGATCTCACAACCCTGAGATCATGAACAGAGCTGAAATCAAGAGTTGGACACTAAACTAACAGAGCCACCCAGGTGCCGCAAGAAATACCTTTACAAAGGCAAGATCTTATGTTAGATTAGAAAGAATGACACACCTGACATCATGTACCCCAAGCATAAAGGCATCACCTATACCATACTTCTGCCAAAATCTAGTTAAACCCTTAAGCTTCCCAGTTTATAGGGATTATAAGGGCTGGTGGGAAAAGGTAATGACTCCAAGAGTAAGCAAACACATACAGAATGTGGAACATCATACAAAAACTTCTTAGTTTCTTTAAAATGTTGGTGTGGCACACAAAAAAGGAGAAAGAGGGAAAGATTCTTCTAGAATAAAAAATACCAAAGTGATACAACAAGCAAATGCAATGCATATACATTGTCTGAATATAAAGTTTAAAAAATCAGCTGTAAGAAACAAGTTTGGAACAAATGGGGGGATTTGAATTTGGACTGGGTATTATATGATATTAAGGCAATAATGTTAATTTTCTTGGATAAGTTAAGGGTACGTGATTATATAAGAAGATGTTCTTATTCTTAGAAGATGTACATTACAGTATTAAATAGCCAAGAGTCCTAATAAATATGTTAAAATATGCCAAAATACATTAACAACTAAGTAGCAGGTATATGGGTGTTGAACCTTGGTGATGGTCGATGGCAGTCCATTGTACTATTTTTTTTAAATACTTTTATCTTAAAAAAAATACTTTCATCTTCTATGTACATCTAAAATTTTTTTATAATATATAGTTGAAAAAGTAAAACATGGAGTCTTGAGATAAGCACAAAAGACTATCTACGGATCACCCGCAGAGTCTCCACACTGAAAGTCCACATCAGGGGACTGTCTCGAGTGAGCTGTGGAGAGGGAACTTGAGACCTAGTGATGGATCTTCTTCCCCAAAAAAGAGACAGGATTCAGTGACTAAGTTTTAATTCTAGGCCCCCAAGCAAAAGTTTCAGAAAGGGACCTTTTAGCCTCTGCTAATTGTAAATTAATCAGCTCCCCAGTGGTGAGAAGGCCCCCTTCTCTCTGCACCCACCCCCTACTCCCCAGTGTTTATGCCTAGAGCAAGAATGAGACATTTTATAAAACACAGAGAAGCTCTTAGAGATGATATGGTTACTTAGCTGGCAGGGATGAATTGAACAACAGGCGTAATTATAATCTACGAAATGTTCAATGGTGATTAGTACTTTTTCCTTTTTGAGGGGAGTGGTTGGTAGAATCGTGGCTAAGATCGTGGGCTGTGAGTTAGACTGCCTAGGTTCCACACTGGGCTGTGCCGCTTAGCCCTTGTGTGAAGCAGGAACTCTCTAAACCATTTTCTGTACTCGTAAATGAAGCTAAGGAGAAACGCATCTCAGCATCATATGAGAACTAAAACATGATAAATAATGTCCGGAGCATTTGTAGCACAGTACCTAGCAAAGAGTAACACCGAAAGTGTTACTGCTGCTGCTGACGATGGTTAAGTCACAGAAGGGAAGTGAAAATTTAGGAACAAGTTGAAAGGTAGTTCCCTACGGGGGCTGCAGAACATCCATAAGCAAAAAGTAAATCTATGGCCATTCAGTAACTTACATCAGGTTTATGTGAATTTAACTGTTTCCATGAGGTTCCTGAGAAGTCTTTCAGCGCACATCTGGCACCAGCTGTCCATCTCCAGATCCCGAGGAAATCTGGGATCAGGAGCTGAAGAGAGCGAAGAGCCCCAACTGTCCTTTGTCACTCTAGATCAGTGCTGCTGTGTTTCACTGACTTGGTGTCTACAAAACAAGCTGTTAAGCTCTCTCGGCGGCAGCGCTTCTGCCCAGCAGGTGCTGAAATGTACAACCAGTATTCAAGTAGCTGATGGTCATTGGAAAACAAAAGCTTTCCTTAAATATGTTTTTTCATTTCTTGCCTGAGACACTATGTCACATGTTTTGGGGGTTCTGTCAGTTGAGAAGTCATTTCACTGATGATAAACTAAGCACTAAAAGACACCACTTGAGCTTCTGAATTTCCTTAACAAATTTTTGAAAATGATTAAGTGACCATTGACACCCATGTATTTCAGAGCCTGGTGAAGTTTTGTCTGAGGTGGAAATCACTTAGTAAAAATTTTTAATGTAAGGGTTATATTAAAATCTGAGACCTCTCCACTTGGCCATTAGCTTTTGAACTTCTGAAGATGTCTTTGGTAGGTGATGAAATCTATGGAAATCATTGATGATGAAATAAGGCTTCTCTTCTCCTTGTGAATCATATAAGAATTTAACACTTATGTAAAAACTAACTTTTTAAAGAAAGTTTAGGATCACCCAGAATGGTAATTTTGTGATTTTTAGAGTGTGAAAGCCTGATTATAAATTCAAACTGAGTAGGACCACCTCTTTGTAACTGTCTTGCTAGATAAAGAAGGGTCATATAAGATAAAATAATAAGAAAGTTGCTTTCTAAAAAAATTATGAACAGTGATAACATCAATATAATAAAATTACTATAAAATAAGCTGTTAATTTTGTACAAAATGTCCTTTCTTTTTAGCAGTTACAGATTTAGAGGCTGGCTTCTCTCAAGTGTCCGACATTAAGAAAGTACTTTTTGTATAATCAGTAATATCAAATGGGATCATTTGAAGACTAGTTATATGTTATACTTTTCTTTTGCCTGCCTTTCAAATCCCAATGAGAAGGCTGATGGTAATTCTACTTCAAGAAGAGCAAGCGAACTTATAAATGAGTTTATTATATCATGGCTCTGGCCATAAATCCATTAAAAGCTATTTCAGTGTAAACACGGACAATTCCTAAGACTATATTTTCTTTCTTTCTTTCTTTTTTTAAGATTTTATTTATTTATTTGAGAGTGAGAGAGAGAGCATGAGAGGGGAGAAGGTCAGAGGGAGAAGCAGACTCCCCATGGAGCTGGGAGCCTGATGTGGAACTCCATCCTGGCATTCCAGGATCATGACCTGAGATGAAGGCAATGGTTTAACCAAATGAGCCACCCTGGCACCCTCTAAGACTATATTTTCAAACTTAATTTTGAAGATGAATGTTGACAAGAAACTTCGATGATACTAGATTTGAAAGTTTTCTATTCCAAACCAGGTTGGGTTAATGCAATTTCCTTTCATCTAAGCAATAGAAAAGTAAAACCCTTAAGACTGACATAAGCTTTTTTTTTTTTCTGTAAAACACAAATAACTACAAGTAGTTATACATCAAATCTTGCCGTCTATATCTTTACTATGTTACAAATGCAGTACTTTTAAAAATTCTGCCAACTTAAGCCTGAATGTCTGTTTCCCAATAATTATGGATGACTATAGTTCAATCACATTAAGTATGTATTTTGTTCTCGAACTGCTACTGCTGATTTCTTTGAATTATAGCTAGAAGTCTCAGCCTCTGAAACAAGAGAGTCTTTTTGGTGATTTAAACACAGCAGTTAGAAGATTTAGCTGAATCTGTTTCTTTTTGGTATCAACAAAAAGTTTGTATTCAATGTCTGCCATTTTGGTCAACAAATGTATTTGAACTGATGACGTAAAGTCCATTCTAAGTCAAATGAGGATATTATATAATGCAGACCTCTTGAGACTTTACAACTGTGTAATATTTCTAGGAGCTGTAATAAGGTCTTGATTCAAAATCCAGTCCTGAATGTTGGCAAAATCACAATTGAGGTGTTGTTCCATACACACGTATACATTCTGTCCTATCCCCCTCCCCAAAACCATATCGGTGCCCTCTAAGACATGAAGAGCCCTTCGCATAGCTCCACTGGAAAGAATTACAAGTGCTTCCAGTCCATCTTCACTTATCGCAACCTTCTCTTCTCTTAGGACTTGTCTTACATAGACAACAGTGAGTTCTGGAATCAGAGGACTAACTTGGAACATTATATACCAGGACTGTAATGCAAGGATAATCTTCAACAGATAGTTACAGAGGAGGTAAAATACAGATTCTTCAAAAATTTCTCAATTATCCTACTTCAAGCATTCTGAGCATCTTGAGTTACGGCATTCGTTAGCCTCTAATTTTAAGCCTTTCTTAAGTGTTGTCCTGTGTTGGTAAAGTCCAGGATTGGTCCTTGAATGGTATTATTACTCTAAGAGCAAGTTGCTGATTTTTTTAAAATATTTATATAATTGCTTAGCATGGGCTAGGATTGTGGCCATCTTTCCTATCCCTGGAGGGTTATTGAGAAGAAGCAGATGGAAAACCAAACTTCATTGACAAATTTTTGAATGGTTCTCAGAATGCCCTGGTGAAAAACATGACTGGTATTTTTCAACCCAGGTTAGTTTTCTACTTTTGTCTGTCATGCAGATAACCAGCTCTGAGGGTCCAAGGGGAATTGTTATATTGCCAGCATGTCTATACAACTAATGAAAATCTGACTCTGGAAAGTTCGAATTAGTATTGTTACACAGTTAGAAAGATTTATTATTATATAGTACTGGTAGCTCATGGTTATTGTAAAAAAAAAAAAAAAAGAAAGAAAGAAAGAAAAAGTTACATTGACAACTAAACAAAAAATACCTCTCTTGAAAGCCTACCAACCAGAGATTGCCATTGTAAATATTTTGTTATATATTTTCCAAAAAATTTCCAAGTAACAGTTGACTAATATTCTTATACTATTGGTACTTTTCTACCAACATATCATTAAAATCTATTTAAAAATGAATATACATGATAATTTTCATGGCTAGGTAACATTCCATTGGGTGACAATTACTAACAGCTAAGACTTATTGGGAGCTAATAGTCAACTGTCTGATCAGCTAGTATGTAACTGTCTATCTTGAAGAAAGTGACTACTCTGCTTCAGTGAAGTCCCGCCCCTCACTTTCACCGGGTCACCTTCTCAATATATTTTTTAAAGATTTTATTTATTTATTTGACAAGTAGGCAGAATGGCCCAGAGAGAGGGAAATGGACAGGCAGAAGCAAGCTTCTCTCCTGAGCAGGGAGCCTGATGCAAGGCTCGAACCCAGAATCCTGGGATCATGATCTGAGCCAAAGGCAAACGTTTAACTGACTGAGCCACCCAGGTGCCCCATCATCCTAATATTTATCATGACTTTTTCCCATCCATTAGGACAAACAGAAAAGGTATTTCCAAGTTAGGCTCCAGAAACTTCTCTCAAAATTATACATAAGCTAAAGTAACTATAAAATAAACTCTTTTATTTCATTTATTCTGTTTTTCCATCTTGATTTACTTTTTAAAAAATATTTTATTTATTTGACAGAGAGAGGGAAAGAGAGCATGAACACAAGGAGAAGGAGCAGCAGACAGAGGGAAAGAGAGAAACTGACTCCCCACTGGGTGCCCGATGCAGGACCCCATCCCAGGATCCTGGGATCATGACCTGAGCCACCCAGGTGTCCCCTGACTTGATCTATTTAAACTGATTTATTTTATTTATAAATAAAACCCATCTTGAGTTACACCTTGTTCAGTTGTCCAGTCTAGCTCTCTAGAAATATTATGTGAGTATAGCACCAGAGCATAGCACAAATAATGCAACACCAACAACGCAAATGTCCCCAAGTTTGAACATTATTAGGGAAGAATCTGTTTCTTTGACTTCGCCAGCTTCTAGAGGCTACCCATATTCCTTGGTCATGATCCCCTTTCCCCCTCTTCAAATCCAGCAATGTTGTATCTCTCTGATCAGTCTTCTATAGTCACATCTTCTGATCACAGCTGGGAATGGTTCTCCACTTTTAAGGACCCAGCTGGTTAGGTAATCCAAAATAATCTCCCTATCTCAAAGTCCTTAACTTTATCACATCTACAAGTTTGCTTCTGCCACATAAGGTAACAGTCATAAGTACGAGGAATTAGAGGAACCATTATTCTGCCCACTGTAACAGCCATGAAGAAGAGCATGTAGCTTCAGTCAAAATATGCTTATTGTATAATGTCCAGGGGAAAAATACTATATATACTTTACTTTAATTATCATTATTATCATTGCTATATAATGATAAGTACTTTTATGAGATAAAACAGTAAAAATAAGACTAGAGTTAATTATACCAAATGGAACTCAAAAGACACAAAGTGGTGAAAGTGAGCCATCTCACTGGTTTGGAGAACTGATATGTGCCTTGAAAAATTCCTTCCACATGAAATATTAATGTGTTTTTTTCTTCTAAAAGCTACTCTGCCTCAAGGCTTCAGGTGTTTCTTCTACTCAGGTCAACAACAGGAATTTTCAAAACTTTAGTGAGTTTAAAATCGAGATAAGTTTTTAGAAAGCAAGCTCCAATATTTTTTTATGGCAATTGGGAATTTGGATTATTTACTTTGCTTTAAAAGTTGTTTTCTGCCTTCCCTGTGAACTACAATCCATGGGGAAAACAACAAAAACTTGCATCACTTAAAAACTTCACTATAAACAAGGTCACGTTCAGTTCCAAATGATCCTCATTGCCTTTTAACATCTAGGTTAGCTAATTTCTTTGAGTTGTAAAATTTGAATAATAAATTTTTTTTTAAAAGAACAAGAAGAGCAAGTAAATATAAACTAATGAGGAATTGTAGGAACCCAACTGAAGGTTTCAGTTGCCCAGGTGCCTTTTTTGTCTGGTTTAATTTGTTTTGTGTGTCACACAAAAATGTGGCTCTCATTTCCAAATGACAAGTGTAATAGAGTGCTTTGTGAAAAACAACTGCATTATAAATGGCACTTTATGAGAGAACCTCACTGACAACTCATAGTTCTCTGACAAAATACTTTATACAAGTAGAAAAAATAACAAATCTTTTAAAAACATACATTTGGGGGAGGAGGTAGCTTTGAACTTGATGAAGTCTCTGACACTACCTCATTTTAGCACAACTCTAGGAACTGAGTGGATTAGAACTTGGAAAGATGCATGGGGGAAGGTACTTCAAATATGTTCCTGTTCTGGGAGATCCTGCTAAGACTCAGGTCATCTTCCTCTCTGGATGGGGAGTAGACCTTGGAACATTGACCTATTTTTTATTTTTTTTTCATTTTCAAAGAAAGCTTTTTTAATTTATTTTCAGCATAACAGTATTCATTATTTTTGCACCACACCCAGTGCTCCATGCAAGCCGTGCCCTCTATAATACCCACCACCTGGTACCCCCGACCTCCCACCCCCCCGCCCCTTCAAAACCCTCAGATTGTTTTTCAGAGTCCATAGTCTCTCATGGTTCACCTCCCCTTCCAATTTCCCCCAACTTCTTTCTCCTCTCTATCTCCCCATGTCCTCCATGCTATTTGTTATGCTCCACAAATAAGTGAAACCATATGATAATTGACTCTCTCTGCTTAACTTATTTCACTCAGCATAATCTCTTCCAGTCCCCTCTATGTTGCTACAAAAGTTGGGTATTCATCCTTTCTGATGGAGACATAATACTCCATAGTGTATATGGACCACATCTTCCTTATCCATTCGTCTGTTGAAGGCCATCTTGGTTCTTTCCACAGTTTGGCGACTGTGGCCATTGCTGCTATAAACATTGGGGTACAGATGGCCCTTCTTTTCACGACATCTGTATCTTTGGGGTAAATGCCCAGTAGTGCAATTGCAGGGTCATAGGGAAGCTCTATTTTTAATTAACATTGACCCATTTTAGGACATTTTTTCATAGACAACTCTTGGCATAGAGTAGAGCCTTGAGGAACATTAGCTGAAGAGGAATCTAAATTTGTAATGATCATCTTCCCAGTAGAAATGCAACACCTTGAGATATTTTAATGGCTTAATCTGTATGGATCACAAGTACAGCCTTCATGACTGAGTATGAATCAATATCTAATGACTTTCTACCACCTCTCACCCAACAGAGTTCTGTGCTGTTTTCTCTGTCTCTGCCGATTTCTTATTCTATTCCTTTCTTGCCAACACAGTGGTCAGTGGTCCTTGGGGGAATTCTGTCCTCTATGGATAATTCTCACCATCAGAAAGATTGCTGACCCTTTGTTTGGTCATCAGATAATGGAGCTGGTGGAGAGCGGGAAGCCCAGCCAGGGTGACTGCAGAAGTTGAGGAAGCCTCAAGCTGCTGTCTCATTCAGTGATTATGCATGATTTCACAAGTAACAGTTAAATTTCATAACTTAGGTTCTGCTAGAAAGTGAGCTTCATAATTTATCAATCAACGATCAATATTATTGAGTGTTGGTATAAACAAGATCATGTTCTAAGCCCTCTGAAGTCTACAAAAATAAATCAGACCAGGGGAGCGACACCTGGCTGGCTCAGTCAGTAGAGCATGCCACTCTTGATCTGGGGTCATGAGTTTGAGCCCCATGTGAGGCATGAAGATTACTTTCAAAAAAATAAATAAGACAAGGTGGAAGTTCTGATCAGATTTGCAATGTAATAACATTGTTTTGGCTGCATTTCAAGAGAAAGATTCTGGCTGGGAGAAAAAAGGGCTTAGTAATTAGGGCATTTGTTTGGTTATTTTAATAGAAGCCAGTTGGTTTCTATAAGACAGATTTTTCTCTCTCATAAATGTTTGAGGTGAAAAAGTCCAGGAGGATAGGGTTCCTTTTATCCCGTGGCTACTTCATCCCCTAAGGTTTTTACTTGTAAGGCTGAAGCTGACTTGTACTATCTCATCACAATCCAGACTGCAGAAAGGTGAAAGAAGAGGAGGACAAACATCTCTGTTTCAAGAATGTGCTTCAGAAGGCACACATGTCACTTCCATTCTCAGCTTATTGACCAGAACATCCTTGGCCAGGTGACATTATAAGTTGGTCATAGGAAGACACCAGGGAGGTTGGGAAATTTGGGAAATGTGGTCTCTAGCTGGGAGACATGGTGCATGATTCTATCACCAAAAGGAAGAAGGGGGTGTGGGTACTGGACATAATTAGCCATCTTTGCTGTAGGAGACAAGACTAGAGGCAAAGGGATTAATTAAGAGACTATTAATGCAATTACAGTGGCCTGAACTAGGTTAGTATCCATGATCATAGGAAGGACTAAAAGAGCATTTGGAAGGAAGAATTGATGGGATTTGGTAATTTATTGAATATGAGGAATAAAAGAATAAGGAGTACTTAATTCATTTCTTCAGTATGTAATGAGTCCCTACTCTGTGCCAAGCATCACCCTAAATGCTGGATACACTGTGGTGAACAAGCAGATACTATCTATGCCTTAAGGAAGTTAGACACTAAAATGTGACATCAAGAATTGTATTAAAAATTAATGTCATCCATTAAGATACAGAACACAGAAGAAAGAGCAGTTTGAGGGAAAGTGATGAGTATGTGATAATCTTAATAAACTTGAGGTGCCTGTGGGACAACCAATTAGTGATATTCTGGAGATGGTTGAATATGTGAGTCTGAATCTCAAGAGGGAAATGGGAGTTGAGATACTTATGTGCTGGGGACCATCAGCACAGGTGGTAATTTGCATCCATGTGAGTAGTAAGACTGCCCAAAGAGAGTGTCGAGAAAGAAAAGAGCCTCAGACAGAACAGCTTAGAGCATGGAGGAAGTGACATCTGAACTGGGCCATAAAGAATGGGCAGGTTGGAAATAGACTAGATGGAAATAAGATGACAAATTTTATCTGAAAGCAAATACCCATGGTCTAGATGGGTTAATTGGGTGCAGGTTGTGGAAGGCCATAAGAGTAGTAGTAATGATAATAATAATAATAATAATAATAGCAACAACAACAGTCACTGATATGTTTTTGTTTTTTTACACTAGGTGCCAGGAACACTAGGCATTTTACACATCACAGAGATTTTGTCTTGTCCTCTCCACCTGAATTCCTCAAAGGAACTAAAATTCTACACATCTAAAATTCAACTCTTTATCTTCATCCCATATCCCACACCTAATCTCCTTCCAGGGTTAATTTCAGGGAATGGTGTACCTACCATTCATCCCAATGGGCAAGCCAGTAACATAGCAACTATTCTCTACACCTCCCTCTCCCTAATACATGAGATCCCATCTGCCATTCAAGTCCTGTTGAGTTTAGCTTTTAAATACCTTCCTCTATCTTATTTTTTTTCTACACCTCCTTAATCAAAACTGTCATCACCTCTCCATTGATTTACTTTCATGGTCCCTTGATGAGTCTCCTTGACATTACTTCTTGCTTCCAACGGATTCTCCTCAAGGCAACCTGAGTGATCTTTCAAGATACAACAGACCATGTCATTCCCTTTATGTCAAACCAAAGACATCTCCATCAAAGTCTTCCCTTTGCTCTTAGCTATCCTAAGAGACCAAAATTCTGAACATACTTACAAGGTCTATGTTCAGTTCCCCTCTGCCCGTTCCACCCCAGTGACTTTCTTTCAATCCTCCTATTTGAAGTTGTCCTCCCAACACAGAGGTGATGTCCTCTGTGATAATTTTTCCTAGCCCCCCTCATCTGTAAACTCTTCCTCTGCTTTCATGTCTCTAATCATTTGTCTCTTCTCAGAACTCCTTCCCTGGCTCTTATGACTAGGACAAAATAACCTACTATCCTAACAACCCTGAAGGGGAGGCATTTTTATCTTCATTCTACAGATAAAAAAACTGATGCTAGAGAAAATTAGTAACATCTCCAATGTAGAGCTGAGGATAAAACATCTGATTCTAACCCCTGTTCTGTTGCAATTATATGTGCTTTAGCAAGAGTATTTAGAAAGATGTTTAATGGTAATCCTATATTAATCAATGTATCCATTTTTTAACCTTTTTTAAAAAAGATTTTATTTATTTATGTGACAGAGAGGGACACAGTGAGAGAGGGAACACAAGCAGGGGGAGAGGGAGAAGAAGGCTTCCCCCTGAGTAGAGAGCCGGATGCAGGGCTTGATGCCAGGACCCTGGGGTCATGACCTGAGCCGAAGGCAGACGTTTAACGACTGAGCTACCCAGATGCCCTAACCTTCTTTTGTAAAGAAGCTTAGATCCAAGGGAAGGTAGAGAGGACACGACCCCTTTATTAGAAAGGATTTTTAAAAAAAAAATTATACCTAAGTATTCCCTTCACACCCTCTCTACCAGCTCCTGTTCTACAGGCATAATTTTCCAGAGATGGGACTGTAGCAGAGACATTTATCTCTCACCAAATATCCATGTGCTCTGACACATTTCCCAGCTCTGACAGATAGGCAGGGTCCAGTAACTAGCTCCAACCAAAGGCTGTTAAGTTGAAGTGATGTGTGTCACTTCTGGGCTAAAGCATGTAAAGGAAATCCTCCAGTTCTTTCTTCTCCTGTGTAGCAAGCTTGGGGGGAGTGGGGCGGGTGTTCCTGATGACATAGCTACAAAATGAAAACTGCCTAGATCCCTGAATCACCACTTGGAAGGGAACTGGCCTGCAAAGATACTGGACCACAGCAGATTTTGTGAGCCAAACTAAAAAGACTCTATGTGTTAACCACTCCAACGTTAGAGCTATTTGTTACTGCAGCATATGTTGGCCTATTTGGGCTAACACAAGCTCTTTAACTAAAGAGCTCACTGGTAATGCATAATTCTACTTGTTTTCTGAATCATTAGGAACTATTCTGTTAGTCATATTCAGAGTTAGAGGTTGCTGCCCTGAGGTATTACTGCTATTTAACATTAATTAAATTTCTAAATTTCTTCCACTGCCATGTTGTGCCACTGCATGATCTTTGGGAGTGGCCTAATCTGTTTGCCTTTAAAGTTTATTAATTGGGGAAAAAACACAGAACAGCACAAAATAGGTAATGAGAGGAAATTTATACCTAAGGGTTCCCTTCACACCCATTCTACCAGCTTCTTTAAATAGGTAATGAGAGGAATCATTAATAAAAGAATGGAAAGGCGCTTTGCATGGAAAAGATATAAACATCTAGGTGCTTTATTGATGGGTGCCACAAGAAGGTAAAATATCATTTCTCTCTCTTTGAAAGTTGTCAATACTTTAATGATAAAATTAGTAGCTACTATATCCTGACACTTGCTGCAGGGTCTGTTGGAGGGATTGGTTTGAGGTGAAGTTGCATTGGTTACTTAACTGAAAAATTTAAACAATGTTCATAGGAAAAACTACAACATTTTGACTTCTAAGTCTTAGAGCATAAGGAAAGAAATTTCTTCAAAATTACTTATAAAATAGATACAGATAAAAGGTGGCAAAATCAAACCATTTGATAAGATTAAGGGCTCTTAAAAAATAAAATTAAATTTAAAAAAAGATTAAGGGCTCTTGGGGTTCAGACAAATAATTTTGAGGTACCAGTTGGTCTTCAAAATTTATTTCTGGGTAAATAACCTTTTTGGACCCAGAGCAGCTCTCTTAGTAAATATCAGCTTGCAGTAGGCCTGCCAAGTATCTTCCATTTGCTTTTCACCATATACTCTTCATTCTTATCTATCCCATTCCTTACCCAGGAGGCTCCTCTGTGGATTACACAAACTGATTCACTGACCTACTGATTTCCTGTTGGGTTTGGCCAGTGGGTATCTTTCCCAGGAGACTAGACAGGAAAAAGCGAGGTCAGGTATTTAGTTTCTCAGGCTGGCTCTCTCCCTCCATCCAAGGTCATTATTCCCCCAAAGGAGGCTGTTCCACAAAAAGCTCCCCTTCAGGGTTCTGGTAACCACTTCCTTCCCTTGAGGCCAAGGAACATGGTAACAGCTCTGTTGCTATGAACCCCAGGCTGGTGTATTATTTATTCCTTGTGGTTCCATTAAGCAACCTATAAATACCTAGCCCATTTATAAATAAACTCTCCTAATTACTTTAATGCAAATGTGTGATCTGTTTCCTACTGGGCTTTCATTTGACATTTCCATGCATCCTCCAAAGCACAACTCAACTCTCTGATCCTGTTTGTTTTCAAATGACTGACCATGGCTTCTTTGCTGTTTTCTCCCCGCCACAGGCAGACACCCAGGATAAGCTCCAAAGATGATGTAAACCAAGAGATGGCATTAAGGGTCAAGAGATAGGATTGGTCTTTGGAAGGCAGTAAGCATTCAGGCTGGGGTGGGATCCAAAGATTAAGGTTAATATATTCATTGCTAATAAAAATAAAATGTTTACAGTTTGGAGAGATCTAATTTGAGGTAGTACATTAAAATTCACATCCTCACTTTTTGTCCATAGCATTTTAGGGAGGTGGTATAGAATTTTCATTAGATTATAAAGTTTAGAGTCGATCTTTCTAGTTTAATTTTGATTCTGCCACTTACAAGCTACTTGGCATTGGTCAAGTTATTTAACCCTTCTCTCCCAGATTCCTTATTTGTTCAATGAGGGTAATACTACCACTTACTTGTTAAGATTTGGTGAAGATTAAAGAGGTTGGTATATGAAAGTATTTAAAATATTGTCCAATCCATAGTAAGTGCTCTGTAAATATTAACCATTAATATTTGGAACTAGAATAAATCCTTGAGTTTATTTAGATAAATTCACAAGACAAAGAAATATAGGCATAGAGATCAAATCGCTCAGCCAGGGTCACATAGCAAAGATCAATCTCAGGTTTGTTCATTGATTTGTTTGGGCAACAGATATTTATCTCACCGTAGCAAACAAAAGTTCCATTAATTTGGCCAAGTCTATGTAGAATGGTTAGAGCCAGAGTGAGAACTAAGCAAACAAATGACAATAACAACAAACAACCACAAAACAAAGGCCTGGCTCCCACCTGTTCAGCTGTTTCTCTTCTCATCATAATACACATTGTAGCCTTGCCACTACAATGCCCACCTTGGATTTTAATCAGTTCTTTGCCTAGCATCCTTTGGAGAATCACCTACGGGGCTTATGATATTACATTTGGTGCTTAGATCTTGGTTTTTGGCTGATATGCAAAAATGAAAAAGAGCAAGAAATCTCCCCAGAGACTCCACAGCTGCGCACATAAAAGCACACAAATCTTTCCAACTAAGGTCTAGCAAAAAAAACACCACCAAAAAAAATAAATAAATAAAAAATAAAAATAGAGTAACTGATGCACTAAAATATCCCCCTGGATCTGCATTTTCAGAAAGCCTCAGATGGTATGTTTTGTGTGTGTTCGCTAATTTCACCCTCCTTGGTCAAACCATCTACTTCAGGGAATGCAGAAGTCCTGCTGGTTGGGGAATTATCACTGCCGCCAGGGAAGGCAACATCTCCATAAATCCTCATTTAACTGTGAAGACAGCTGTAAGCCCTTTAAATTCATAAAAGAAATGAAATTCTGTAGGGTAGGTTTGATGCTACCCAAAGATCCCCCAAGTGCAAAGCTAATCCTTGAGTTTAAAAGGAGCAAATCTAAATGTTTCCATTCAGGATAGAGGATTCCCTTGACTGCCAGGGAGAAGGGTTGGATGAGACTCAATCAAATAATAAAACAAAACAAAATCTGTTGATAACTACGGTTGGGTCAGCATAGGACAGGAAAAAGCGCACAGTTGAAGTAATTTCCTAGGGAATTTGAAACCATGGCTTGGAAGACCAAAAAGGATTAATTTTTTTTTAACACTTCAAATTTGCAATTAATAATCTTAATAAAAAATGTTCAACTCTGACGAGAGAAGTTAGTATACTTTTCTTGGTTCTAGCTGGAGGTCAAAAGTCTGATATCAGTTCACTGTGCTAGAATTGTCTGCTGGTGTTTTTGGACCAGCCACTCATTCTTCCCATGCCTCAGTTTCTCTATGACTGAAAATAACGTATAATCTTTGTGGGACCTGCTTTTAACACACGTACACCAATTTCTTTACATAGTGGGAGTTTGGGAATATTAACATTCAATTTGACTTATGAAAATGTAGTGTAGATTTTAAGAACACAACTATTGAAACAAATGGAGTATACCATCCTATACTATGATTGGAAAAGACATTTAAGATTGTTTTGGGGGGTAGGAGGCGTGCCACCTGGCTGGCTCACTTGGTAGAGTGTGCAACTATTGATCTCAGGGTTGTGATTTCAAGCACCATGTTGGGTGCAGAGATTACTTTAAAAAATAAATAGATGAGGGGCGCCTGGGTGGCTCAGTGGGTTAAAGCCTCTGCCTTCGGCTCAGGTCATGATCTCAAGGTCCTGGGATGGAGTCCCGCATTGGGCTCTCTGCTCAGCAGAGCCTGCTTCCTCCTCTCTCTCTCTCTCTCTCTGCCTGCCTCTCTGCCTACTTATAAAATAAATAAAATACTTAAAAAATAAATAGATGAAAAATAAAATTGTTTGTGGGGAGGAAATGCTATTTGGAATTCAAAACCCTTTCTCCAAGTGCTCAGTAATGACAACAGTGGAAAATTGAGCCTTAAGTTAACTTGTAGATGCACAGATCTATTATTACTTGAGCACATGTCATAAATCCTCTGAAAAATAAAATAGCCTCCTGCACAATTTTAGAAAATAATTCTTGCCTTATTACAGACAACGTCTTCCTATGGTTTATAAAGGAGTCAGCAGATACCGGCACCTGAACCCCAGAAATTTATAATTAATATTAACATATACACATAGATTTTCTTTAAATGAGGAGACATGAAGATCGCCAGGTGTTACGAACAGTGTAAACCTCTGGCTTTTTATTGAAGTGGGATTTGATCATGCTCACCAGTTTTTCCTTCCCTTGCTGCTTTTCTGCATATCAATACTTGGGGTGGATCCGTGGGTCCCAATCCCACAGGGATTAAGGTCAGGTTTCCCCCTCCCTCAGCCTTCTCCCTTTCTCCCCCCCGCCCCTTACAGGGATGAGATCCTGAAGGCTGGAAGGATCAAACTCTCCCTGTTTGTAATCCTCACTTCAAAGGTCAAATGAAGATTTCTTTTGGGGTAGATTTGCATTTGGCCCGGCCAAGTTAAATACCCATTGTTCACCCTAAATTAGGTTGTTAAGGGCTCTTTTCAAATACATTTTATGGTTATACTGACAGACTAGTCAGATTGTAGACACTTGATCTAGATATTTGAGGTCACATCTCAAATATCTTGTTTCAGGAATTAGCTATTTCTGGAAAATTGAGTTTCTTCTTTAGGAGATTGCTATCAGATTTTGGATTTGACTTTTTTATATGATGTTAGTACAAAAAACTGAAAGAAAATTGTTCCAGGAGGAACCACTTGAATAAAGAACTAATACATCTCCATTGAGTATCTTTTTTTAGTTCCGAAGATTTGCAACACAGGCTGGCTTTCATTGGCTTTGGGTGTGCTTTTAATGAAACACGTGGAGACTGAGGACAAGCAAGGGTTCTCTTTAGATATAAAATCATCCTGTCCTCAGTTAATCTGATCTACAATGGGACTTTTAAATTTATTACTCTTTTTTTTAAGGTTTAATTTTAGGTAATCTCCACACATGGGGCTTGAACTCATGACCCCAAGGTTAAGAGTCAAATACTCTACAGAAGAAGCCAGCCAGGTGCCCCAACTTTCTCTTTTATTCTATATATTCCCATTTCATGATCTTGAATGCCAGCTGCTCTAGTTGGAGTTCTCCATAGGATTCACTGTTTCAAAAAAATCAAGACATGAAATCAAAAGCTGTTTTATCATTAGGAAATCTGGGTGAGGTCGATAGAGGTCCTCAGTCATGACTGGTGCATCTGTATGGTAGACAGAATAATGACTCCCCAAAATGTCCACATCCTCAGAATCTGTGAATGTTAATTTACATGGTAAAGGGGATTTTGCAAATATGACTAAAGAAAAAAATCTTGAGATGGGGATAATATCCTTATGATATTATCATTCTTAGTTTCCTTGTTGAGAGGGAGGCAAAGAGAAATCAGACTACAGAAGAGGAGAAAGTGGCATGATAAAGGAAACAGGCTTTGAAGAGGAAGTAAGGGGGCCACAAGCCAATTACAGGTGTCTACTAGCAGCCAGGAAAAGGTAAAGGAACAGATTCTCCAGTGAGAGCCTCCAGAAGGAGCCAAGTCTGCCAACTATTTTGACGTTAACCTGTGAAACTGATATTGGACTTCTGACGTCCAGAACTGCATCGTTTTAAGTCACAAAGTGTGTGATGATCTGTTATAGGAAGAGCGGAAATGAATATATTTCTGGCATTAAGCATTTAGATTTGGATTTATACAAATAATTTTGAACTCTTATTTTAGATTCTTATCCATGCTGATTATATCTGCAATGACACATCATTACACAAAACGAGTTCTGAATCTGTAGAATTCTGAATCTTGGCTTTAGTACAAATTTTTATAGGATACACATCTAGCTGTCTAATTCAGAAATTCAGGAATCTCAATTATATCTATTTAAAAAATGATAGAGTGTAACGACTTTGGGATTCCTTTTAGAAACTGTATTAGTATCACATGTAAAAAAAAATGAGATAAAAATTTCTCATTCCTAGATTTAATCTCATTTAACTCAAGGAGCAAAGTAGCGTGGATGTTAAGTGTTTCAGTTTGATCTTTCACGGCATCGAGCACTCAGTGTACTAAAAATAACGGTATGTGGAGGGACAAGTTATCAGTTCTGGGACTGTTTTTCCCAGGGAGATACTCTGAAAAATTTCAACCTGTAAGTTTCATTGAGCGGCTTAGAAAATTACCGCCAACGCAGCAGACCTTTCTATGCCTGAGTTTCTGCCTAACTGTGCCTCGGATCTTGTCTGTTAAACTGTTTATTGATACATGTAATCAAGATTTCAGGAATCTGATATTTAAGAAGGTGAACTCAGTGTTCATATATGTGCTATAGGCTCCATGGAGCAACTTTCTAGTAGATCAAGGCAGACACTTCTCCTATTTCCTATCCCATTCCGATACCCATGAAGGTTTTGTTTGCTTCTCTGAAACCCTTGGCAAGTCCAGAAGAGCTGCATCAACCCTTTCCTAAACACAGGTTAGTAATGATTCTCAGTATCCTCCTCCTCATGGTCGTCACCATTGCTACCCTCATTACCAAAGTTGGCACCTCTAGTATCTTTACACACTCAGCATTGCACAGAGAGCTCCCATTTGCATGACCTCCTCAGAATGAGACTGATCAACCTTTGGAGCTGGACGAAGCATGGGAGCACTTCATCTCTCAAAGATTTTATAGAGGAATCGGGGCAACATTATCCTCCCTACAAACCTCCCAGCACACTGTGTGTTACATAAAGAATGCTTGATAAATGTTTGCACAATAACCATTTGTGAGGGAGGATACTACATTTCAGAGAAATTCTGTAGTTTCCCCAGTTTCCAGTAGGCAGAAAGGGAATTGCAGACACTAGAAGGCAAGTCCCTCATCTGTTACCTGAGGGACAAAATTTATATATCATGTCACATGTAAACCCTGGAAATGTTCTCTATGTCATCTCAGTTGAATAAGAGTTACGGAAAGGATCAAAAGGAAATGAGTCATCAGAAAGTACATGTTCATTGACCTAATCTCACCATATATGAAGAATAAAGAAATGAAAATTGATTATGTGCCAGCTTTAAAAAAAAAATCAGCATCATAATATTGTCACTGGTTTTTGACCATTTGTTGTGGAGAAAGAGGAGGTTACTCTAGGTCATTTGTACTTTCTTTGTTCATTATTTTTCTCAGTGGGAAGCTGGAGTAGGAGTTCCTCTTTGTGAAACTAAAGACAGTTTCCCTGTTAGACCTTAGTTTTCCTCACCAGTGTCATATATGGCTAACCCATCTTGGGTTGATATGTATGCAAATTCACACAATTGTTTCTATCTGAAGAGAGAAAAGCTATTGTCCATAAAATGTGGTGAGTGCTCTTTTAAAGTCCTCAATCATTCACAGCAAATATGTGTAAACTGCTGAGGACCAAGGAAGGCATCTTGCTCCCTCTTGGAGACCTAGTTCTGCATCTATTGAAAACCTGGGTCAATGGGAAGTGTCAGTAATCAGTTGGAAAAACTCAGGATGGAATTTAGGGTATTACACAGAAGGTTCCCTCGTTCTTACCAAAGATCCTAATTCAGATAGATTTAGGTTGATTAAGTTCCACAGTTCCAGGTGAAAGGACACTACTACTCATTGAACAGCTGTCTCAACAACCCAATGAAGTAGAAATTATTTCTTTGGTCTTTAAGATGAGGAAACTTAGAGAAGCTAAGGAACTTAATGAAACAGTAGCACTTCAAGTTAAGAGTTGGGGCTTGAATTTCACTGCCTTGAGTTCCAGTCCTAGTACAACCATTAAGTAGCTACATGACTTGGAAAGAAAGTGGACTCTCTGATCTGCAGATTCTTTATCAGTCAAATAGGGATGGGATTTGGCCCAGACTGCCTGCCTTCAGTTATTTTGAGGATTAATGGTAGACATTTATATGTTCTATCAATTACTATCATCAAAGCAATTGAAGTAGTAAATTTCAGATATGGGGTTCAAGGCTCAAGTGCTTCTCATTGTACCATGTTGCCCTTTGGATGATGTTCACAAAGGCCAGAATTTCTCAGACTAAGAGGTCTAGGGTTGGAACTTTAAAATGATCTTCTCAGTCAGTTAAAACTGCTATGGAGAGAGTTGCCTACCTGCAGGTGGGGCACCTGTTATGTTTTAAATTGAGCACTCCCAATGGTTACAAGAATATGAGAAGGAGACCATCGATCCCATGTAGTTCCAGGTTGCAGGTCATGGAATGGATATCAAGAGATACAAATGGAGTTGGGCAAGAGTGAATTTACCTGACTCTCTAGAAATCAGCCTTGAAGGAGACCAGCCTAGGGTGATTCTGTTCTCTGCACATACACAGTAACTGAGTACATACTGTGTGGAAAACAGCATGCAGGGAGAAATACGAAGATTTCCATAAAGATAAAGTCCCTGTTATTCTACAGTTCATTTTGGCAGAAGAGCCGGTGACATACCCAGCCCAAATCACGGCACACTGGGTCATGGATTTAACATTCTCTAAGGATAAAGAAAAGAGATATTAATAACAGAGACCAGAGAAAGATAGAGGCAAATTGGTAAGACTCCTTGGAAAGAAAGAAAGGAAACATTGGGAATGCCTGGGTGGTTCAGTGGGTTAAGCCTCTGCCTTTGGCTCAGGTCATGATCTCAGGGTCCTGGGATCAAGCCCCATATCGGGCTCTCTGCTCAGCAGAGCCTGCTTCCTCCTCTCTCTCTACCTGCTTCTCTGCCTACTTGTGATCTCCACCTGTCAAATAAATAAAATCTTAAAAAAAAAAAAAGAAAAGAAAGGAAATATTGTTTCCTGCAATCTATTGGCCACTATAAGAGTTGGTTTTTAAGTTGGGTTTTGAAGGAAGGGCACGATTTAATAGTTGGATATAGAAAGAATGGAAAGCCCAAGAGAAAAATAGAAAAAAAGGATGCAAAGTGTGCTGATTTATATGTTACATTGTTTTACTCATCATCCTGGGTGAGTCCTCAGTTTCAAAGTTTGCCTTCCTTCCATGATATAATCTAAAATTTCATTCTAAATAATGTTCAAATCATTTTACAATTTTTCTTTTAGTAAGCTTTTAATATTTTTGAAACGAGTTACTTTTAAGTAACTTGGATATAATACCAAAATTAATTTTAAAGCCAGGAAATTGTTTCTATAAATATGGTTTTAAAATCATCACATCGCTTTGAAAAGTTGTAAGAAATATTGCCTGGATCTAGTTTAAAAAAAAAAAAAATACTGTCCAAAACAACTTCCCCTTTCAGCTGGCCTCCTTTACTAAATCATACTAATTTTTAGGATTTTTTTTTCCAATCTGTCTCCAGTTACTAAGAAACATTTCTCAATTGGTTTTTGAAAATAGGAATTTCAATTTTGATTGTCAACAAACTGGATTTTATTTATTGGCTAAAGTAAATCTAATTAGGTAGGTATTCTTTGTCCAGTCTTACAGATGTAAAAACCAAAGCCCAAAGAGTTTCAGAGATTTTTTGAAGCAGTTTCTGACTGTGGGTAAGAGCTGGGTGTGAGCTTGGCTGCCCTGAGACCCAATCTTGGCTCCAACACAAAGTAGCTAAATGATCTTGGCAAAGCAACTGAATCTCTGTGTCTCTTGAAGCCATTTGACTTACTAGGATTTCATTACTTAAGATTTTGTTTTTGTTTTTGAATAGTTAGGTGGATGGTCTCCACATCTGAATATTCAATAAGTCAAGATGGTGGACTATATTGACTAAATTCTTACTCCTCTTCAACAAAACCTTAAGAACATACCATGATGGGGGCTGGCTTGGGTGGCTCAGTGGGTTAAAGCCTCTGCCTTCGGCTCAGGTCATGACCCCAGAGTCCTGGGATTGAGCCCTGCATAGGGCTCTCTGCTCAAAGGGAAGCCTGCTTCCTCCTCTCTCTCTCTGCCTGCCTCTCTGCCTACTTGTGACCTCTCTCTCTGTGTCAAATAAATAAAATCTTTTTTAAAAAAGGAAAAAAAAAGATCTTATTTGTTTATTTGATGGAGAGATCACAAGTAGGCAGAGAGGCAGGCAGAGAGAGACAAGGAAGCAAGCTTCTTGCTGAGCAGAGAGCCTGATGCGGGGCTTGATCTCAGAACCCTCGGATCATGACCGGAGCTGAAGGCAGAGGTTTAACCCACTGAGCCACCCAGGCCCCCCAATAAATAAAATCTTTAAAAAAAAAAAAAAAAGAACATACCATGACTACCATATTAGTCAGTAGAGGTACAAAGATGAAAAAGATTATCTCTAGAAACTTTCAAAAACTTTCCACAAATACTAATATCAAAGCAGCAAAACCAGTATGTAGTGGGTCAACCTGTTCTCGGACATCAAAATAAATTTGGCATGGACCCTATCATGCTCAAATTTCTCTTAAACTCCTCAATAACTGTAAATCACTTGAATACTCTGTCAAAACTCTTATTTCAAAACATATCTTTACTGTTCTCATAGAAAACTATACAAAAGTCCTTGATGTGTGTTCATTCCACCTTGCTATTGTTTTATAGGATGTTCTTAAGGGGCTTAAGGTGAGCCAGTATCCTTCCAGTGAGGAGCTCTGGCTGGGGCCCACTCACTAGCTACTTACTTTAATTACTGCAACTCGTTTAAAAAGTCAATATTCTCCTACATCTATAAGCAGAATGGTCAAATTCACAAGTTGCAAAAATCACTTTTTAGACAAACCATAAGAGACTCTTAATCTCATGAAACAAACTGAGGGTTGCCAGGGGCAGGAGGGTAGGGAGTGGGTGGTTGGGTTATGGACATTGGGGAGGGTATGGGCTATGGTGAGTGCTGTGAAATGTGTAAACCTGGCAATTCACAGACCTGTACCCTGGGGCAAATAATATAGTATATGTTAATAAAAATTTTAAAAACAAAACAAAACAGAAAAACCACTTTTTTTTTTTTTTTAACCTTCAACCTATTCGATTATTTTTGACCTTATTTGATTGTTTGTTTGTTTGACCACTTTGCTCTCTAGCCTCCTACCTTCTGGGGAGAATTGGATCATTTTGTTCCTTGACTCTCGAAGAGTGAAGTTCAAACAGTGTGGTCTGGAGAAGCCTCCTGGGAACTCAGCTGCTGGACTGGGTCTATCGCACTGAGATCACAGAACTTATCTGCAAACTCATACCACTTTACAAAGCCACGTTGCAATGAAGTCCTGCAGCGAACACAAGGTTATGCTACTATAAACACATGCTTTGGCACTTTTATTTTAAAAGAGTTTATTACTTGTAAAAGCAAAGACATTTTCAATGTTTTCCTTGGTTGATATTTATCAGCGTATCTATGCCTATGCATATTGTTTCATATTACGAACTTGAACCTGAACTTTTCCCTCCATGGTTCCCTGCACTTACTTTGTACACATCTTGGTCAGAGGAGACAGTTTTCTGCTTTGGACTATCAGATCCTTAGAGGCAGATGCCTTAAAATCCAGTCAGGAGACAGAAATCTTTCCAGTTATTTTGATGAACAGAAGTTCATTGAATGAATAGTTAACTAGGTGTAAAAATGTTAATAATGGAACGCGTAGAAAGAGAACTCTGAACCATCACAGTCACAGCAACGGCAGAAATCACCTACCAGGTTTAGGCTGGAGAGAACATGGGAAGAAGTTGGCATTACTAACACTCAGAAACTCAGAGGGGAGTCCCAGGTTGCTAACCCTCAGAACGCAGGGAGCGTCCTGGGGCTGACGTGCTGACGTCTCTGAGGAGGGGCATGATGGGGCTGGTTCTTCAAGCATCGGGAAAACTTCCAGCTGGATTCAGCTGCTGCTACAAGAAGGCACTGCAGGGTAAAGAAGTTTTGCTGCATGAGGCTTTCAGGAATCACAAGCAGAAAGGAAGCCCCAGAAGGAACAAGCAGAAAGGAGCAAATCCCTTCTTTTCCTTGCTACTACCACTAGAACCCCACATTACCAGAACTCAACATATAGCCAGCAGGCAAAGCAGAAATGTGGTATGCAAAGTCCCAGCTTCCCGGAGCAGAGTAGGGAAGGGGAGGCTTGGAGATGAGAGACAAGAGCTTAATAGTTGGCGGTACAGGCGGGGACTGTGTCTTATAATCAGCACCTGGCAGAGGTCCTGCACGAGGACAGAATCAAATAATTGCTTGTGGGGTGGAGATTTGTGGGTAGTTAGATTTAAAACTGATTTTTAGGGGCACCTGGGTGGCTCAGTGGGTTAAAGCCTTTGCCTTTGGCTTGGGTCAGGATCCCAGGGTCCTGGGATCGAGCCCCGCATCGGGCTCTCTGCTCAGCAGGGAGGCTGCTTCCTCCTCTCTCTCTCTTTGCCTCCTCTCTGCCTACTTGTGATTTCTGTCTGTTAAATAAATAAATAAAAATTTAAAAAAAACCCTGATTTTAATAGCCAACATCTTAGTTGCTCTTCTTCTTCTTCTTCTTTTTTTTAAGATTTTATTTATTTATTTGAGAGACAGAGATCAGAAGTAGGCAGAGAGACAGGCGGGGGGTGGGGGGAAGCAGTCTCCCTGCTGAACAGAGAGCCCGACGTGGGACTCGATCTCAGGACCCTGAGATCATGACCCAAGCCAAAGGCAGAGACTTTAGCCCACTGAGCCACCCAGGTGCCCCCTGAGTTCCTCTTCTAAGAAGAGCTGTCTTCATGTTGGAAAAAAACCTGATAGAACACTTCCCCTATGGAAGGCGAGGTCCCAATGGTTACAGTTTCCACAGAGAGAAGAAGAATTAAACCATCCCTCATAAAAAGTTAGTGGCCACCTGGGTGGCTCAGTGGGTTAAGCCTCTGCCTTTGGCTCAGGTCATGATCTCAGGATCCTGGGATTGAGACCCATATCAGGCTCTTTGCTCGGCAGGGAGCCTGCTTCCCTCTCTCTCTGCCTGCCTCTCTGCCTACTTTTGATCTCTCTCTGTCAAATAAATAAATCAAATCTTTAAAAAAAAAGTTAGTGGGTATTGAGGTGGAGTAGGGTGAAGGGCAATGGAAGCAACTGGAGAAGGGCAAGGGGGGTGGGGGGAGAGCAAATAGACCAATAAGAGAGTCAAGGCCAATCAAACTATAAGACTAGACTGAATGGCAAAGAAAATCAAAAGTCCTGGTAGAGAGATGATAGAAGTACTTTTTAAAATAATAAATATTTCAATTCAATGAAGTAAGGTAAACTCAAATCTTCAAGACATTGGCGTTTGCTCCTCATGCCTTTTACACCTGGAATGGTTGCAAATAAAGGGGGCAGGATGCTTTTATGTTGAGATGATCCTTAAAGTGAACCAAATCTCTGGGACCTGGAGTTGTAAATCAGACATGTTAAGCAATAAAGCCTCTATACCTTCTCCAGCTTCTAAAGTCCCCAGAGAGACAGGGGTGTGAGTCTGTCACAGAACATGGAATAAGGCTATAGAAAAGATCATGAACTCTCAAGGATTAGAGGGGATCCCAGCTTGAGTCCTGGCAACATTTGTTTTCTTAGAATGCACACATTTTGTTAGAATGCACACTATGAAAACAAAGCAGTTTTGTAAATATTTGGCTAAGTGGTTCCATTTTTAGGCAAAGAGTGAGTTCACTAAATTGATGCATCATTTGAACATCTGCAAGGACTCGATCCTCCAAGTTTTAGATCTAAGCCTGCATATGTATAAACTCAGAATAAAACCTATCTCCCCGGGTGCCTGGGTGGCTCAGTGGGTTAAGCCTCTGCCTTTGGCTCAGGTTATGATCTCAGGGTCCTGGGACTTAGCCCTGCGTTGGGCTCTCTGCTCAGCAGGAAGCCTGCTTCTCCCTCTCTCTGCCTGCTTGCAATCTCTCTCTCTCTCTGTGTCAAATAAATAAATAAAATATTTTTTAAAAATCCTATCTCTCCTATATAAAACAGTTGACATAAAGATGAAAGCATCAAAGGAAAGTGTGGTCTGCAAATACACTTACATCGCATTAAGGAAGTGAAGTGAAGTGGTAGTTTCTTTTGTAAAGGAGCTGGCTTATGATGTAAAGATGGGCATAGCAAGAAGACAAATAACTTTTTTTTTATTAATTTAAGATTTTATTTATTTATTTGACAGAGAGAGAAAAAGGGAGAGCACAAGCAGGAGGAGTGGCAGGAATAGGAAGAAGTGTGCTCCCTGAGGCAGGATTTGATCCCAGGACCCTGGGGATCATGACCTGAGCCAAGGAGACTTAACTGACTGAGCCATTCAGGTGCCCCCAACAACTGACTTCTAGCTTTAGGGTTTAGTACTTTGCTTCTCAAGTAACCGCTGCCTCAGCTGCCTCCTTGATGAAATAAGAAATCTTTTGCTTTCCAATCCAACTATTCTGTCCTAATGAGACTTAACGGTGGGGAGTGGGGAGTGGGGAGTGCTCCAACTCTGGGGCCTACGGGGCTTTTCCGTTTCCCTTGTGCATTAGTATATAATACTCAGATGACTGGGAAGAGGATAGGTAAATCTGATAGGCAACAGTGAGGTCCCCCCCCCCCCAAGGTTTTATTTATTTTAGAGAGAGATCAAGAGAGAGCTACGGCAGGAGAGGCAGAGGGAGAAAGAGAGAGAATGTCAAGCCCACTCTGAGCTGAGCACAGCACCAGACTCAGGGCTTAATCCCACGACTTTTGAGATCACCATCTGAGTTGAAACCAAGAGCCAAACACTTCACTGACTGCTCTATGCAGACACCCCTGCGCTATGGAGGTTTTGAAAGAAAAAAGATACTGGTCTTAACTAATGTTCAAAGTTATTTGGGTATGGCTGATGGGCTGAGATGGCTGTTACTGATAAAAAGAAAATCTCTTGCAGCCCAGAACTTGAGTGTGATCTGGGGCCCAGCAAATCAGCAACATCAGCATCATCTGGTAACTCATTAGACTGGTATCAACTCGGGCTCTGCTTCACACCAGCTGAATCAGAATCTTTGGAGGCGGTGGACATTGGGGAGGGTATGTGCTTTTGGGTAAATTGGAAGGGGAGATGAACCATGAGAGACTATGGACTCTGAAAAACAATCTGAGGAGTTTGAAGTGGCGAGGGGGTGGGAGGTTGGGGTACCAGGTGGTGGGTATTATAGAGGGCACAGCTTGCATGGAGCACTGGGTGTGGTGAAAAAATAATGAATACTGTTTTTCTGAAAATAAATTAATTGAAAAAAAAAAAAAAAAAGAATCTTTGGAGGCGGGATCCAGCAGAAGGTGTTTCACAAAACTCCCCAGGGGGCACCTGGGTGGCTCAGTGGTAAAGCATCTGCCTTCGTTTTCTTTCTTTCTTCTTTTGAAGATTTTATTTATTTAGCTGACAGACAGAGATCACAAGTAGGCAGAGAGGCAGGCAGAGAGAGAGGAGGAAGCAGGCTTCCCGCTGAGCAGAGAGCCTGATGCAGGGCTCAATCCCAGGACCCTGGGATCATGACCTGATCTGAAGGCAGAGGCTTTAACCCACTGAGCCACCCAGGTGCCCCACCAGTGCAACATTTTTAAAAACCAAAAATCTCAGTGACCTGGGGTCATTTTTAGAGGTAATCAGGTTTCTGTCATAATAGTTGAGGTATGTTTAGTCTTCTGAAAATTTGCATGTTCTGAGTAGTTACAGACTTTTGCATTTTTTAAAAATTTAAAACAAATTTTTTAAAAGTAGTCTTGGGGCGCCTGGGTGGCTCAGTGGGTTAGGCCTCTGCCTTCGGCTCAGGTCATGGTCTCAGGGTTCTGGGATGGAGCTCCACATCCGGCTCTCTGCTTGGCAGGGAGCCTGCTTCCTCCCCTCTCTTGCCTACTTTTGATCTCTCTGTCAAATAAATAAAATCTTAAGAAAAATTAAAAAAATGAAAGTAGTCTCTACATCCAACATAGGGCTCAATGTCATCACTCCAAGATCAAGAGTCCTATGCTCTACTGACTGAAGCCAGCCACATGCCCCAGACTTCCCCATATTTTTTTTTAAAAGAAACAATTTCGGTGTAGACAAGGAAGACACAATACAGGTTTACTTGAACTAGTACAAATAGTATTTTTTTTTTAAAGATTTTGTTTATTTCAGATAGAGGGGGAGAGAGCACCAGCTAGAGAGGAAGAGGGAGAAGCAGGCTCCCCACTGAGCAGGGAGTCCAACTCAGAGCTCATTCCCAGGACCCTGGGATCATGACCTGAGCCAAGAGCAGACATTTAACAGACTGAGCCACCCAAGAGCCCCTAAAACATTGTCACTACTCAAAAAAGATTTGCCAACTGGGAAAAAGGAGAATTATATTACTATTTTGGAAAACTGCATATTATTTCGCATTTGGGAGGAATTGCCTAAGCTAGCAGAATGTATTAACTTAATGCTCATTATCTGCCTAGTTTCAAGAAGACTTTGGGGCTACTAAAAAACTTCGTGCAATGTGAAAAATGAAAAGAAAGAAAGTGAGCAGAAAAAGGAACAAAAGAACGCAAGACTTGGGGCCCCTGCCTGGATCTGTCAGAAGAACATTTGACTCTTGATTTGGGGGTTGTGAGTTTGAGCCCCACGTAGGGTTTAGAGTTTACTTAAAAAAGAGAGAGAGAGAAAGAGAGGGATTTTTTTCTTTATCAAGCCCTCTTTGTAATTTCAGCCTTTTTGCATTTTCCCATTGCAGTTTTATGGGGCAACAATTCTCACAAAATTCCCCCAGAGTCAAAACTTAAAAGTGACAGCCCTCTTGTCAAAGACACAGCAGGAGGACAGCAGGATGTGTGTGGTTCTTTCTTCTCTACAGTTCTTTGCCTTTAAAGGACATTTTTACCAGTCAGTTCTTCACTCCTCCCCCACACTGAAGATGCTACATTAAAATATAATAATTTACATGTTGGGGGCGCCTGGGTGGCTCAGTGAGTTAAGCCTCTGCCTTTGGCTCATGTCATGATCTCAAGGTCCTGGAAGCGAGCCCCACATCGGGCTCTCTACTCAGCAGGGAGCCTGCTTTCCCCACCTCTCTCTACTTGCCTCTCTGCCTACTTGTGGTCTCTGTCAAATAAATAAATAAATCTTTAAAAAAAATAATTTACATTTTGTTGACATGCTAGTTTTATTGGCTGGAGAGATCTTTGAGTGATCTTTCACCTGGTTATAAAAGTAAAACATGATTGGTGTACGCAGACAATCCAAAACAATCGAGATCATATGGAAAACAAGAAAATAAGATGATTTATGATTTCAGCAGTCTGGAGTCTAGAGGTACCGCTGTTTATATTTGGTGCATAAACATTTTCTATATGAGCAAAATTTCATAAGCATTATTTGTGAAGGCTGCATGATATTCCATAGTATATAAACAGCATCACTTATTTAAACAGCTCCCTGTGGGGATACAGGTTAATCCCTATACAATAAATTGCAACAAAATTAATGGTACAAAATTCTCACCTGGGATGAATTCTTAGGCAGACTGACGCCTCTTTTTTTTAGGCAATAAATGTGGCTGCCAGTTAGTTATACAGTACCCTGTCCTCTCTAGCTAAGAACCACTCTTTTTTTTAAAAAAAAAAAAGATTTTATTTATTTATTTGACACAGAGAGAGAGATCACAAATAGGCAGAGGGAGAGAGGGAAGCAGGCTCCCTGCTGAGCAGACAGCCCGATGATGCAGGGCTTGATCCCAAGACCCTGAGATCATGACCTGAGCTGAAGGGGGAGACTTAACCCACTGAGTCACCCAGGCGCCCCGCTAAGAACCATTCTTAAAAGAAGAATGGATATTGCTTTTAAACCAAGATTATTTCCGATAAGTAGTGTTATAGACACTTACATTGAAAAAATTGATAGAGAGTTTCCTGAGAGAAAACCAAAACAATATTAGGTTAGAAAATTATAATTCCTTTTTTTTTTTTTTTTGCTTTGTCAATATTAGATGTGTACATCTGCCCCCCTGTCTCTGTCTCTCTGCTTCTTTCTTTGCTTCCTCCCTCTCCCCCCTCCTTTCCCCCTTTTCCCCTTTTCTCATCTGTGTGCTTCAATGTTGTGGATCCTTTCTGGAATGAATCTAGTTCAGCTGGGCCTGGACTACAGCTCTCCAGCTCCCTTTTTTCTAAGCATTCTTCCGCAGTAACAGTAAAAACACGCTGTCTGTGAAGGTGCTGACAGGGCTGGAAGTGGCTCAGATGGGAGAGCGTAGTTCAATGCATTTTTTAAATGATGCCACAATAATGAGATCTGTGACTTACAAGCAAAGCCTGGGTGTCTTGTGCACACAAAAGACCTGTTCCTTGTGGCAGGAAACAACTATTTGGATCAAACAAAGCATAATCAAAATAGCTTCTTAGCAGTATTCTTTTAAAAATATTCTCATGAGTCACTAATTTTGTTTCTCTGAATTTTTGGATAATTTCATAAAATCCTTTTTTAATATGGCGTTCTCAGCATGGTTCTTTGGTCTGAAGAAATGTTACTATAATCAACTATAGTTCTCAGATGCTTTATTTTCTGCTTAATGATATATGTGCATATCATGTGACTGTGTTGTAGATCATATGAATATATTATAGCTTAAAACTCAGAATTTGAATTTCATGGACCATGCTAAAATTCAATAAAACGACATTTGGATGCAAGGGGGAAAGTACAACATGTGGCTTAAATTTTCCTTAAAATACACAGGGGATAGTTAAGGGGGAAAAGTTCTTGGGACAGAGTACATCTGGAGTCTTGCCAGATTCATACCATTTAAACAATGGTTTAAGACTGAATTGAAATCCCAAGCAGATCTCTTCAATCTCCCCCAAAGGGTATAAGGTAGCATTTCAGCTTTGACAGATAAAGTTAATGAAAATACTTCAAATGAGCAAAATGAAAACGTTGGACTTGAAGAAACTGTTTTGCCCTTTGGAATTCAAGGACTTCCCTCCTCCACTTGAATCCCCACTCTGCCTTTTTACCTACAAAGTGGTTATCACTGGCTTTCGAAACCCCTTCTTTACTCTCCCATTTCCAATGCCAACTCCACCCTGCCCCTGTACCCCCACACAGAATCGTATCCCCATAGTCTGCTTAATGCTACTACCACTTCAGACCTTTGCCACATCATCCAAGCCTGGATATGCCCCCCAGACTATCTTTTCTGCCCATTTCCTAGTCAGGTACAATGATGAACGGGAATTCTTGTCCAGTGGAGGAACCACGTCCCGCCGTCATTTACCAAGATCTCTGTATCATTTTGTGTGTATCAGAGATGGTGATTTTTGTCAGTGAATGGAATTTAAGGGGAATTGGTGGCTTTGAGAATCAATTTTTTTTTTCTCCTAAGGCATTCTGTTTCCATACTGTTCTGGACTCTTTCTGTACTAGTGCCAAGCAGGCAAATGTCACCTTTGAATCCCAGGAGAAGATGTGTTGATCAGCCTTCCAACCCTCCTATGCAAAGATGCTTAGTACCACGGCCAGCTAACTGGCTCTGATTCCTCTGGATGCCACCAGCCTTCCTCCCTGGCTGGACTTGTGCCAGTCTACTTAAGGAGATAATTGACCACAGGCCAGCTTGACTGACAGCCTTCCTAAGTGCCAGATGCCAACTGTGCCGATTCTGGAGAGCCTGTTCTGCTAGCGACTACAGCTAAAATAGCTTTGTCCTCCCTCTGCCCTTAGCTCTTGTCTCTGCTTCCCAAGGAAATACAAACGGATGACTCCAAGCTGTTTCCCTCTTACTTTACTGTAAAGATATCTACACTGAAATCTCTCTCTTGTCTCATTGCTCAGGGTCCCGTGCCTGCAGGTGAGTGGGATACAGGCTAAGCAACCCTATTCTTTTTTATCATCCTGGAAAGCAGGACTCTCTCTCCTAATGATGTTATGAAACCACCACAAATGATTTTATTAAGCATGTGAACTGAGATGGTCATACCTTTTTATTGTCTCTACTTGCATCTCACTTCTATCCAGAATTTACTTTCCCTCTATCTCAACCTGTCGCTAGAGAGAGAATCCAGTGAGTTCAGATGAGATCACATACTCAGTTGAGAGGGTCACCAAAATAGCACCATCAATTTATTATTCTTATTAGCTTTTGTACTTCTCCATATACTTTGATTATTACCAGGACAATACTTTTTTTTAATGGCCTGAACCCTATGAACATGTTTAAAATAAGCGCTGGATCTGGTTCCAATGTCCTTAAATGGATGTTTTATGGCATCTGGGTATGAAAATCTGATTCTGCTGATGAGCAGTGAGCCTCAGGCCTGGGGTCCTCCCAGTCCTGGTATGTCAGAGGTCTGCCAAGACTAATCCTGCCAGGTTCCTGGCTTGGGATTGGGGTGGTAATTGCTTAGGCGGATAAAGCCCTACACAATACAGTCAGACTCCTCATCCCATCTTAGTTAAGAGGGGTCTTTAGGACAGGGTTAGTGTCTGGGGCTTCCATTGGAAGCCTCCCTTGGGATTAGAGTTTTGGCAGAAAGCTCCCCCCACCCTTATATATTTGCCTGAATTCCCAGGTTCTCTACTCTCAATGCCAAGCATTGCTTCCTTTGGGTACCTGGATCTCCTGCTGGATAAAAATTCGAGTAGAATTATCTCTAAGTTCACTTGGCCTTCCCTTCTCCTTTCTCTCTTTTCTTCCAGTAAATACTAAACACCCTTGTTTTCCACACAGAGGAGGAAGGAGTTCGCTCAGCGGGACCAGGAAAACTGTGAGGGACAATTGCTCATTTCCTGCGGCTGTGGCCCACAGCCTCCTTTCTTCCCAGGAGGGACTACCGCTTAGGCCAGCTCTGTGGGTGCTAAAGGACACTTTGGGCTGTGCCCCTTTCCTGGAAATGGGGCCCTGGGCACCGCTAAAATCACACCTTTTGGACAGCTGGACCAGAAGGAAGGAGTGTTCTTTTGAACAAACCCCTGGGATTCAATTGCTCTTTCCAGCCAATGGACTCTTCTAAACTGGGGGTCCTGACCCCAGGACTTCTGGGCACCCACTCATCCAGAGGAGGACAAAGAAGCCAAACTCCAAAGTCCCTCCAAATCTGTGACTCCCCCATGTCAGTGTCCCCCCCCCCTTCTTTTCTCTTTTTCCACCGCATCAGACTAGTGAAGAGGGAAACCCTGCAGAAACCCTTCCAGAGTCTCAAGTTGGAAGAAGTGGGTACACCAGTTGTTTCAGCGCGCAAGGATTTGGTGCCCTAAACGGAGACCAAACCTCGGCTGCGCGCTGAGATGCAACTTGTAAACACCTACTTCAAGATATAACCACCCCTCCCCCTTAGTGTCATTACTGTGTCCTGGTCATCTTGTAGGTCCTTTATTTTCTTCGGAGGAAAGGTTAGAGGAGGCTTCTGTTGGGCCTGACTGAGCAGAGGGAAGTCGGTCCAAGACGGAGCCCTGTTCGAGGTCGGAGAGCAGCCAGCCGGCCGTGGCTTCCCCGACCCGCACCGGGCCGGGCCGCCTCGCCAGCTCCCCGCGCCGCTCGGCAGCCGCCGCAGCCCGCAGGTTCCCTCCCGGGAGAGCGGACCGCGGGGCCGGGGGTTCTCGCCAGCCCAGCGCTCTGCGGCTCGGGGCCCCAGGCTGCCGCCGCCTCCCGAGGCCCTGCTCGCCGAGGACGCTCCCGGAGCCGGAGCGCAACAGGTCCTCCAGGCTTCGGCGGCCGGGGCTCGCGCTCCTTGTCAGTGTCCGCCGCGGTGGCAGTGGCAGGGACCTGGCACCGACTTCCCCGCCCCGGTCTGTCTTCCAGACTTAAGGGGGCGCCGCAGGACATCTACCCACCCGTACGGAGTCCCCGGCGTGGCCCGCCCTCCAGGCCCTTAGGAAAGGGGAAGGGTGTTGGGTGGTGGTGATGGTGAACTGAAGTGAACCTCAAATGGGAACAAAAAAATTCCCTGTTGCGGGTTTTTTGCTAATGCGGTTCCCTGCCCTGAGGTGGTGGGGATCCGGAGGCCAGCATAAGGAGGTGGAATCCCAGAAGGTAATTGCGCTAACGGATAATAGGAGCAATGGAGGACGCTTGTCCCTGGTAACCGCTCTCCTGTGATCTCACCCCCTACGAGGCTCTGAAGTTGAGAAATAAAGGCGAGGGGAGGATTTGGAAAGTTCCTTGACCGCCCAGTGGGCGCTCAGACTGCCGCCTCCTCTCCTGAGAAGCGCAACATCCTCACACCCGCAGCGGCATATCCAGAGAGAAGCTTTAATGGGGAACACCGCGTACAACACCGGCAGACATGAACTTGTTACAAAGTGACAACCCGAACGCGGCGCGGACACAAGCCCAAGGTGACTCAGAGGCAAAGGGCAGCTGCCTCCTCCTTACCCGCCCCCCTTCGTTCCCAAAAGTTTGTTGCGAGTAAAGTGCTATTCCTGGGGCTCAGAAACGGGGAAGGAGCAATAGTCGCAAGTTTCTTTTCCATTCACGAGCTGAAAATGAAAAATTCGCCTGAAAGTCGTAGGCGCCAAACAGCGCTCGGAATACCACATCGACCGCGGCGCGCCGAAGGGACGGAAGTCGTCCTCTGACATCTGTCCGGAGGCTGGAAGGCAACCGCCAAGAAACGCTCCTGGAAGCGTTAAGACCAATACTGTCGGCTGCTGGCGCGGGTTTTTCTTGCACTCATGATTAGAGGAGCAAAATCCCATGATGCAAGTGATTTTTTTTTTTTTTCCTTTCAAGTCCCAAATGGAACGGATCGTGGGAATTAACATTATTTGGGGGCTCCTTAACAGCCTCATCCGATTGATATACAAACGAATTGCAGGTAAAAAGCCGCCTTTATTGTCTCTCTTTGGTTGTGTTCCCCCGAACTTTACTTTTGGAATCTGGGGCTTTGCTCCTTAAGCCGCTGCCATTCTGTTTTGTGCAAACTAATTGCTTTAGCTGTCCTTCTGTCCTTGTCGACCCCCGGGTCAGAGCAAGAAACTGAACTGTTTCCCAAGATCCTTCGTGGAGTTCCTGCTGCCCCCTCACCCCCAAGCGACTTTATTCGTGATACCGTGTCGTCTCCCATTTAACTGACCGGCAAGATAACGATATGAAAATGCTCTCTCTTTTCCATCTTAAATAAAACGAGATTTCCTTAGTGAATAGCAGTTTTGTCTTGGATGTTGACGAGAAGCCTCTCCCAGGGTGAGAAACTTGGTGGCTGCTGTCCTTTTGAAGCGTCATTGTCTGTTGGATTTCTCCCGGGGAGGCGTAGCTCCGCCAGCTTCTGCTCCCAGGAATGAGGGTCTAAATCCATTTCCAACTTGCCAAAGAGGCGTCCCCAAACTCCTTCGCTCCCTCCCCCCATAACTTACTGACTTAAAATATTAATTACAATAGAAACTCTTACCTGAAAATTTCCTTTCATTAATCTGATTGTACAACATAGTATAAACACAAACACCAGAAGTGTTATATTTACTCAGATCACTGGAGAATCCGCTTTCGGGTTTGTCTGTTCAAAGACTTTCCTTTGCCACAAAGGCTCAGGCTCGCCAGGTCTGCCCAGCCTCAGGGCGCCTTCTCCCTAACCGGCTGTCGTGGGCCGGGAGTGCCTGCACGCATTCGGCTCCGCCGCTCGCCGTGTCCCCTACGAGTGCACCAGCACCGAGTGCAGGGAGCTGCCCTTGCTCTCGGCCGCACTCGGGGCGGTGGGCTCCAGCAGGGAGGTGGCAGGCGAGGCCGCAGCAGCAGGGCACGCGGTGGACGGCGCCGGCGGCTGCTGCGCGGCCGCGGGGACGGTGAGGGTCGGAGGCAGCGCGGCCACCGGCGGCAGCGAAGGGGTGGGCTTGATGGGCACCGGCACCGCAGGCAGGCTCTGGCTTGCCGAGTGGCACAGGGCCTTGACCGGCACGCCGAAAGCCCCGTACTCTGGACCCACAGGGACCCCCGCCGCGGCGGCGGCGGCGGCGGCGGCGGCCACCGAATCCATAACGCCCACGTGCGGCCACACGGAGCTGACCACGTTGCCAAGCTGGCCCGGCACGGGGTAACCCAGGTGGTGCATGACGGACGCCAAGGGCAGCCCGCCGGCCTGAAGCACGCCCTTGTAGTCTCGGCTGATGATGTTCTCGATCGCGAACGGATGCTTGAAGCCCGACGTGGACGCAGCTGCGGCAGCGGCGGCGGCGGCCGCTGAGCCCAGCCCGTAGGGTGGGAACTGCGACAGGCGCCCCACGCTGCCCACGGCCGCCGCCGCCGCTGCCGCCGCCGCCGCCGCCACCGCTGCCGCCTCTTGCATCTTGCCCGGGTGGGACGGCGGCTGAGGCTGCGACTGCTGGGGCGGCTGCTGCGGGGGCTGCGACGAAAGGTGCGGCGGCGGCGGCTGCGGGGCGGGAGGAGGCTGCTGATGGAAATAATGCACCATGTGCGGCGGCGGCGGCGGGGGCGGCGGCGGTTGGGGCGGGTGGTGGTGGTGGTGGTGGTGGTGGTGCGCGGCCGCGTGGTGGTGGTGGTGGTGGTGCGGGTGGTGCGAGTGGTGGGGGTGAAGGTGCCCTCCGGGCCCGGCGCCTGGCGCGCCCTTGGCGCTCCCCGCGTGCAGGTGAGTGTGTTCCGCGCGCAGCACCTTGAAGCGCTTTCGGCGCCGCAGGAAGCTGCCGTTCTCGAACATGTCGCCGCAGTCGGGATGCAGCGCCCAGAAGCTGCCCTTGCCGGGCTGGTCCGGCCGCCGCGGGATCTTGATGAAGCAGTCGTTGAAGGAGAGGTTGTGGCGCAGGCTGTTCTGCCAACGCTGCGTGTGCTCGCGGTAGTAGGGGAAGCGCTCCATGATGAACTTGTAGATGTCGCTCAGCGGCAGCATCTTCTCGGCCGAGTGCTGGATGGCCATGGCGGTCAGCGAGATGTACGAGTAGGGCGGCTTTTGGTCGCTGTACGAGCTCTTCCCCGGCCGCGGCATCGCCTCCGGCGCCTCTACTGCCCTCCGGCCTCCACTGGACGGCAGTGTCGCTCCGCACCGGGTAGCCGGGGCCTGGCGGTCTGCACTAAGCCCCACTCCGCCCGCCCAGCCCCGCCACCCCGCCCTCTCTGTCCCCAGACCCTCTCGCCGTCTCTCTCCAGACTTCTACCAGCTGCTCGGGGGGCTCCGCGCCTGCTGCTCTCTCGGGCCAGCTCAGCTCTCCGAGGCTCGCAACTTCTGGCCCGACGGTGGCCGACCCGCGCAGGGAGTGGCGGGCGGGGCGCGCCAGCTTCCCCGCCGCACCCTCCCGGCGGCTTCCCCCAGGTGGTCAGAGACCCGGTGCTGGAGCGGGCGGTGGAGGCGTCGGCAGGGCCGCGTTCCCTTCCCCGCCTCCTCTTTTCTTTTTCTCGGTCCGAGGGAAGCTCAGGCCCAGCGGGCTGGGAAGGACGGCACAGGCGGGACTCTGGCCCTTTAAATATCCTAGTTGGCGCTCGTGCTCCAGGGGGCCGGGAGGGCGAGACTTGCTGCGCCCGGAGGCTGTCCCCGGTGCGGGCACCCAGCCGGGAGTTGAGGTTTTCCTGGAGGGGAGCGGCGAGGTAAGGAGAAGGGAGCTCAGCTCCTGGCAGCCCGTTTCTCCCAGGTGTCTGGCCGCTCGCAGCGGAGAGGAGAGAGCTGTAGGCGGTCGCTGAGGGGGAAAAAGTTTGGTTTCTGCAGCAGCGGCGCGGCAGGGGCGCCGGACGCGGGGGCACGCTGCGGGCCCGAGGGGGCGGCTGCGAAGGCCGGGAGGCTGCGAGGCTGGTCTGGGCCCGCTCTGCCGTCCGCGCCGCAGCTGCCGCCGCTCTCCGGGGCCCGTCTCGAGCTGGAGAGGCGGCGGCGGCGGCGGCTGTGGCAGCGACGCGCTCTCCTGGCTGCGTTTTGTAATGGTCCCCGCGACGCCGGAGACCCCCGCAGCTCGCGCTTCGAGACTATCACATGACCGAGGCTGAGGGACTCCGCCGCCGCCGCCGCGTCTCTCGCAGAAGGGGCACGAAGGCGCCGCGCCTCGCCCCCGCCCGCTCCTCCGCCACACTTTGGACGCCCCCACCCCCAACATTCGCCGCCCGCCGGGAGGGGCGAGGAGCGCAGGCTGTTCGCTGGGAGGGGCGCAGCGCCGGGTGCGGTCCCCGCTGCTGCACCCCAGCCGGGTCGCTACGCCTGGCAGAGGGGGGACAGGACACCGCTTTCTTTCTCCTCTCCTGCATCTCCCGCCTGTCCCCGCCCTTTCACTTTCCTGCTTCCCCCCTACCTGCTCGGAACTTCTTGCTCCTTTCGCTACCTTTTTTCCTAGACTAGCCACTCTGGGCCAAGTTTGGGGCATCGTGGTCTCAGGGCCCCTTCCCTGCAAGAAATCCCAATGCCCAGAGGGTTGGAGGGAAAAGCTAATGAGGAGAAGAGCCAAGGGCATTGTCATCACGTGCCAGCTTCATCACGATTTTCTTGCGCACCAACTGTTTGTCAGGCTCGGTGACTGGCGCCAGGTGTACGGAGGCAGGAGAGGGCTCTTTGCGTTTCAGGACAGCGATCTGCAGGAAGAGACAGACAGTAGCCAGCCAGGACGTTAGGATAGATAGCTAGGGCTTGGTGGATAGAGGCTCCACCGCGCTTCTTAGGACCGGGTGGACGGGACAGAGTGAAGCATTCGTCTGGGGTGGTGACGTCTGAGTTGGGACCAGAAGTTGGGAGCTCACAGGTCCCATCACCTGGGGGAGTCCTAACGCGTTCTTTGCTATTCTTAGCACGTTGAGGGGAAGCAAGCTGATTGCAATTAAATAGGAGGTCAAAATGATCAATCCACAGGGCCCTGGTGTGACCTGTGAAAGAAAGCCTGATGAGCGGCAGCCAGGAGGTCTCGGTGCTGGCTGGGACCCAGGAAGCAGGTTCTTGCTCTGCACGCATCCGGCCACCTCTGGGCAATTCCATTTGACCCCAGGGAAGTTATACTCTGGTTTTGGCTGTCTTTGCCATTTGGCTGGGAGGAAAAGCAGAGTTTAGGGCGGGGGGGAATACCCCTTCTTTCTGTCTCTGGGCCTCAGTTTCATTATTAGTAAAATGAGATATCTGAAGTTGGAAATTTCACGGGTGCCTTCCAGTTCCAATATTTGAGTAGAAAAGAGCCATTAGGGACTGTATTTCACCGGGTTTTTAATTTCTCCTTTTCACTGCCTAAACCCAAAGGCAGAAGGCTGTCGGCCCAAACTGCTTGGGAGACATCTTTTTACCCTCCAGCCTTGGCGACGCCAGGCTCTTTGTGCTTTTCGCTTCCGACTTTTGGTGAGCTGCCCCAGGGCAGGACCACGAGAGGGACTGTCTGCCTGTCAGGCACTTCCTCTTCATAGGAGTGCGGTGAGTGGGGCAGATTGGTAATTTTCATCTTTAGAAGGGAGCTAGATTTCCGGCTAATGCTATTAGCCCAGTTTGTACTAGGCCAGCAGACGTTTTAGAATAGGCGTTAAGGTGAAGAGTGCAAGAGAGCCCCCGGGGTACAGAGCAGCCTCTTGGCCTGTCCCAAGGAGAGATCATTTCGGAGGAGGATATTTTGGCTGTTACTCGGTGCTGGGAACTTTCCTCCCACCAATGCTGTTTCCGCGAGATTTTAGTCCACCAGCAGCAGTCGGCCTCCTGGGCTCATGAAGCTGCGGAGGAATTCCACAGATAGAGCTGCAGCTAAAGCCCGGGTGCCCCTTGCTCCCAAGCCGCGCCTCCTCCTTGAGAGCAGGTCCTGGACGTTCCCGTCGGGCCAGTGGGCTCCGCGGCGTCCGGGGACCGAGCGAGGGGAGGAGCCTTTCAAGGGCGAGCCTGGGAAGCCTTAGGTGCGCCTGACCTCAACACTAAAGCCGCGAGCCCGTCGTCCACCGCAGACCCGGGCTGCCGCGTCGGGCTCGGCCCTGGGGACGCACGCCGAGCGGCCAGAGCCTCGGGCTTGGGCGAGCCCATTGCGTCCGGCGGGCTGAGCGGCTCCGCGCCACCTGGGCCACAGCAGAGCCGCCAAGGTGGAGAGAAGTGCCTCGAGCTTTCGCGTTGCGGGTGGCCTGGGCAAGGGTAGACGGTACTCTCCGACGAGGAGGCCCCAGCTGCCCGCGGCAGCCCAGGCCGCAGTGGCAGCGCTGAGCGCGGACAAGGAGCGCGGGGCGCGTGTCCATTTTGGAGAGGGGCCGGCTGCCGCCGCCGCACAGTATTCTGGGGGATTCTCGGTGAGGCGCAGGGCCGGGCTGGCGGGCTTGGGCCGCGATGGGGTACGGGGGGCGGGGAGGTGCGGGGGGAGGCGCGCGCTCCCTCTCTCCCCCCTCCTTCCCGCGAGGTTGATTGAATTCCGGCAAGTTTTGCAGGCGCGCCGCTGCAGCGGCGGGGGCGGTACGGGCGCGCTCCAGCTGCCTGCAGACCCCCGTTCAAAGAAAACAGATCATGTAACCATCCTGGCACCAGCCAGTCGGTTTCAAGTTTCTGCGAGTGATTTTTTTTTTTTTTTTTTTAAACAACCCCTACACTATCCAAATATTGGCTGGCGCTGAGGACCCTGGCAGGCAAATCATTGCCCCGGGCTTAGTGTAATTATCTCAGGCGTATTTGGTTTACCCCTTAGGCAATTGCTGGCGACGCTTTGCTAGGAAGAGGGACTCCATGCAAGGTTTTATTGCCTTTAATTGGCTCTATGGAGGGGAGTAAAAATTTGCCAGAAAAAGCTGTGGAACTTTAGGAGTGACTCTTTTATTCATCCTCTCTCCTCTGTCTCCCCAGCCCCAGCCCCGGAAGGTCCCTCGCACTCCTCAGCTTGGATCTAGGCCAGGCGGTCCACAGCTTCCGCAGACAGCTGTGCCCAGCGTGAGGAGCGCAGGTCGTCGACGGGGCTAGGACAACGTGCAGAACTAGGAAAAAGGTAAAGGTGCTTATGCACATCCCGGTTTTCATGGGTTCTGTCTTTATTCACTGACCTTTGACGTGGGGAAAGTTGCCTGGGTTAGTTACGTTTGGGATTCTCCCAAGCATCTTGACTGTCACCCCATCCGACCTCGCCTGACTCCCCCGCCCGTACCTTTCCAAGCTTCAGCCTCTAATGTGAGCTTGAAGAGGGTGGGAAGAGGTCCTCGGTATACGGGACACGTCTTTTCCAGTCCCAGCCCTGGCATCGCTGGCTGGATGACCCTGGAGGCGTCGTTTCTCTTTTTGGGTTTTATTTTCTTCCCGGGAAATATGCAGGAGATGGAGCAGCGCCTTTGAACGCCCGGCGCTCCCAGGGAACTGAGGTTTGAGGTTGTGACTTGGGTAGGTGGTGTGTGTGGGGAGCTCACCCCGGGGAGTTCAGGACCCCTGCTGCTCGCAGTGCTGGGGGCAGGGGCACCTCCCTTCCTCCACCCACAAGGTCCTAGGAATCTGGCGTCTTTAGCGTTGCCACCTGGCACAGCGCCTAGTGAAATGCACCCCTCCCAGCAACGTTTCTGATGGGTCGCCCCTCCCCCGGCTTGGTTGCATGCGTAGGGGGGGGACACAGGTGTTCCCTCCGTTCCTCCTTGGGTTTGTGCGTGGAGCCTTGATTTGCCTGTCCAGAATCTCTCCCACTCCCCGCAGATGGAAGGCAGAAGCAAGAAAGTTGAGCCTAAGGACGTTTCTTTCTTAGAGGAAAAAAGCACTGGCTTTGAAATTTCTTAGATGAGATCCAGGACCCGGTTTCACCCCCTACTGGTGTTGTGACTGGGCCTCAGTTTCCTCTTCTGTAAAATGGTCATAACCCTCTTACTTTATGGTGTGATTATGAGAATGGGATACTTTTACCCAGCAAACCTTTATTGAAAACCTACTGTGTGCCCGGCGTGAGAAAGCGCTTTGTTCACTGTAAAGCATGATGAACACGAGAGATGCTATTACTATTTTATCTCAGCTCCATGCATTAATCTTACACCCTCTCCAGATTAAATTGTACCCAAGAAACGTTAGAGAAAAATGAAGCCGAATGGCTCAGGAGCCGGTGCATGCTGTGGCACAGAGAGGCTGGTCCAAGGACTACTGCAGAAAGCTCCTCCTGGCCTCCGCACCCCCACCCCCACCTCCCCTCGCCCCGCGC